>NC_143026.1:92552320-92572320 GCF_057628025.1 Oncorhynchus mykiss | reverse complement strand
CCTCTTTTAAGGTCCCAGTTCTTTCCTTTCTCTGGTGTGGATGTGGCCGGGTGTGTCAGTACAGATCAAGCATAGCTCCATTGCGGGCCCAGGGAAGTGAAGAAAGGGTGGAACTGCCCCCCGGGGACTTCTGGCTGTGGTGTCTGAGTGCTTCACAACAACATGTAACAACACCCTGACACACTCTCACCTAATCACCTTTTCTTAAAGCCAAGATGTGAAGTACATCTTCAACAGAAGTAGGGCATTACTAGTACCGGTACTTCCTATTGGTAAGAGGAAGGTGTTAAAACTCCAACCCGGGCAATAAAAACATGTTTTAAAACATTTATGTTCCTTCTTGGCAAATATTTTTATTTTATTTTAAATCCAGGTTGTTTGAAATTCCACATTCTAATCTACGTTTAGACCACAAAGTGTGTAATAGTAGTTAAACTGATCCCAAAACGGCTCATTGAAAATGATCCTGGCTTGAGTTGGCCTCCAATAGCAGCCAGTGGATTTTTGATGGAAGAGTTTGTATTCTTCAAGTAAGTTTCTGTGTGTAAAATATTACTGTTACTGTTTTTTTTCTCCAAAGTTTCTTTTTACATTTTGTTTTGTTTTATCCCGCGTACGTCCTCTGGATGTTTCACATTTATCGATTTCAATTTTCATTCCGTCTCAGTCCGTCACGTTTTTCTTTTGTTCGGAATTCCCTATCATGACCAAGCATGTCTCCTCTTTCACTTATTTCTGCCAATATGGAATGCACTTCCACTCGTCCAGAACATGACACGTACACAGCATTTCTATTCATCTTAAGTATAAAGAGATTTTTTACACCGCTTCTCAAGGCCAGTGTTCTGTATGTTGTTGAGTCAAAAGTGCCGCCATTTTGTCTTTTATTGATTTTTTTTCCAGCAGAAAGGCTGTATTTTATTACAACAATATGAGGAACTGAATAAATACTTGTTTCCAAGCATACTCCATTATGTCGTACCTCCGAAGATTATTGTGCAGGAGAAATAGAAAGGCTTTGTTGAAATTCCGGCTCTTTCTTTCACTCTTTGTTGTTGTTGTACACAACCTTAAAAAACAAATCTCCTCTCTTTCTTCTGAAGACCCGAAAGACCTCTTTAAAAAAAAATAATAATACCTCAAGAGTCCACCGTTTGTTAAATTAAAACATTCCAAAAGATATCAATGGTTAGAAGGTTTCGTTATCACTGTTTTCACACGAACAAAACGTTTCTTTGTGTGCAGACAAAGTATTGCGGACACCTCTGTAGTCTCCGGGAAAAATCTACAAAACAAACTTACACGACAATCACCCCCTCTGTGTTTGAAAAAAAAAAACGGATTGTGTGTTTTTAATTGACTGTGTTTTTTTTCTTCTCACCTACCTTGTTTTAAGAACGCAAAAAAAAAAAAGAGAAAGCCCTTTGTGTAACGGATCTCGTCCTCTTCTTCTTCTGAGGAGGAGTAGCGAGAAGGATCGGAGGACCAATGCGCGGCGTGGTAAGTGTCCATAATGTTTAATCAAAACACAACAGAACACTGGAACAAAACCATAAACGTGAATAAACGAAACAGTCCCGTGTGGTAACAAACACTGACACGGAAGACATTCAACCACAACTCAAAAGTGAAACCAGGCTACCTAAGTATGATTCTCAATCAGGGACAACGATTGACAGCTGCCTCTGATTGACTACCATACTAGGCTGAACACAGAAATCCCAAATTATAGAAAAATGAACATAGACAACCCACCCAACTCACGCCCTGACCATACTAAAACAAAGACATAGCAAAGGAACTAAGGTCGGAACGTGACACTCTGTGTGAAAGCAGTTCTTCATCAGGAGGGATGGAAGCACTAGCACACAGACCAATGAAGGTCTGTGACGTTTAAGATGAGAGAGGACGCTCGTTTCTTTTTTTATGAGCGTGGCCTTATTTCTATTACAGAATATTGGATAACTTTCATTAATTTTCAAGTCACCCAGCTCAAATATAACATTGATAGGTTAAGGCTTCTACATGATACTCAAATGTTCTCTGTAAACATCATGAGGTTGCTACAATCTAGCCTTTGAGTGAAAGTTTACAACGTAGGTGCAAAGATCGAGAGAAAAATGAGAGTAATCGAGGTGACAGACAGTAACACATTCAGTACCAATCATTAGTAATCATTTGTCCAACAGTTGCAAACTACAGTTTCTATTGGACAAATTCAGGTATGTTTATCCCCGTTCCGTTCTGTTTCATTTGCTTCTGTTTAAGAAATGTTTTTCAACAGAATCAGTGGAATGAATATACCCCCTGATCACACGCAAACACAGTTCACTTTCATAGCAGCCACATACAAACAGCATGAACATTTTGTTCATTGTATAATTCCTCCTCACATCCAAGCCCTCTCCTCCTCTCACCGTTTCCCTTCATTTGTGGACTTTAGTGCGCAACACATCAGCTGTCTGGGACTAGGCGAAAAAAAACCTTTGCAAGCCAAACCTTACCTCTAACTTCTACACACAGCCTACATTGTTGTCACCATATTAACATCATAGTCAACGTAGCATCTAGAACTACTGTAAACATACTACAATCATGCAGTACAGTCAGCAAGGAGTGTATCAGTTACACCGCTGGGGCTCAGTGGCAATACATAAATAAAACCTTGACTTTGAAGAGTTCTGGTGTTGGATAGCCATAGCCAGCTAGCTAACATAGCATCCTGTTCTGTTTGAGCCGGGTGTTTGAGTAGGCTAAACTAACTAGCTGCATTCTAAATGCGACTACCGACCTGTAGCACTCACGCCTGTAGCCATGAAGTGCTTTGAAAAGCTGGTCATGGCTCACATCAACACCATTATCCCAGAAACACTAGACCCACTCCAATTTTCATATCGCCCCAACAGATCCACAGATGATGCAATCTCTATTGCACTCCACACTGGCCTTTCCCACCTGGACAAAAGGAACACCTATGTGAGAATGCTATTCATTGACTACAGCTCAGCTTTCAACACCATAGTGCCCTCAAACCTCATCAATAAGCTAAGGACCCTGGGACTAAACACCTCCCTCTGCAACTTGATCCTGGACTTCTTGACGGGCCGCCCCCAGGTGGTGAGGGTAGGTAACAACACATCCGCAACTCTGATCCTCAACACAGGGGCCCCTCAGGGGTGCGTGATCAGTCCCCTCCTGTACTCCTTGTTCACTCATGACTTGTTCACTCATGACTTCACTCATGACTTGACGACTCCAACACCATCATTAAGTTTGAAGATGCAGTGATCAACTGTGATCACCGACAATGACGTGACAGCCTATAGGGAGGAAGTCAGAGACCTGGCCGTGTGGTGCCAGGACAACAAACCCCTCAACCCCCTCAACGTGATCAAGACAAAGGAGATGATTGTGGACTACAGGAAAAAGAGGACCGAGCATGCCCCCATTCACATCAGTCCCTATCATATAGGGTTACCACACAGTCCCTATCATAGAGGGTTACCCCACAGTCCCTATCATAGAGGGTTACCCTATCATAGAGGGTTACCCTATCATAGAGGGTTACACCACAGTCCCTATCACAGAGGGTTACACCACAGTCCCTATCACAGAGGGTTACCCCACAGTCCCTATCATAGAGGGTTACCCCACAGTCCCTATCATAGAGGGTTACCCCACAGTCCCTATCATAGAGGGTTACCCCACAGTCCCTATCATAGAGGGTTACCCCACAGTCCCTATCATAGAGGGTTACCCCACAGTCCCTATCATAGAGGGTTACCCCACAGTCCCTATCATAGAGGGTTACACCACAGTCCCTATCATAGAGGGTTACCCCACAGTCCCTATCATAGAGGGTTACCCCACAGTCCCTATCATAGAGGGTTACACCACAGTCCCTATCATAGAGGGTTACCCCACAGTCCCTATCATAGAGGGTTACCCCACAGTCCCTATCATAGAGGGTTACCCCACAGTCCCTATCATAGAGGGTTACCCCACAGTCCCTATCATAGAGGGTTACCCCACAGTCCCTATCATAGAGGGTTACCCCACAGTCCCTATCATAGAGGGTTACCCCACAGTCCCTATCATAGAGGGTTACCCCACAGTCCCTATCATAGAGGGTTACCCCACAGTCCCTATCATAGAGGGTTACCCCACAGTCCCTATCATAGAGGGTTACCCCACAGTCCCTATTATAGAGGGTTACCCCACAGTCCCTATCATAGAGGGTTACCCCACAGTCCCTATCATAGAGGGTTACCCCACAGTCCCTATCACAGAGGGTTACCCCACAGTCCCTATCATAGAGGGTTACCCCACAGTCCCTATCATAGAGGGTTACCCCACAGTCCCTATCATAGAGGGTTACCCCACAGTCCCTATCATAGAGGGTTACCCCACAGTCCCTATCATAGAGGGTTACCCCACAGTCCCTATCATAGAGGGTTACCCCACAGTCCCTATCATAGAGGGTTACCCCACAGTCCCTATCATAGAGGGTTACCCCACAGTCCCTATCATAGAGGGTTACCCCACAGTCCCTATCACAGATGGTTACCCCACAGTCCCTATCATAGAGGGTTACCCCACAGTCCCTATCATAGAGGGTTACCCCACAGTCCCTATCATAGAGGGTTACCCCACAGTCCCTATCATAGAGGGTTACCCCACAGTCCCTATCATAGAGGGTTACCCCACAGTCCCTATCATAGAGGGTTACCCCACAGTCCCTATCATAGAGGGTTACCCCACAGTCCCTATCATAGAGGGTTACCCCACAGTCCCTATTATAGAGGGTTACCACACAGTCCCTATCATAGAGGGTTACCCCACAGTCCCTATCATAGAGGGTTACCCCACAGTCCCTATCACAGAGGGTTACCCACACAGTCCCTATCATAGAGGGTTACCCCACAGTCCCTATCATAGAGGGTTACCCCACAGTCCCTATTATAGAGGGTTACCCCACAGTCCCTATTATAGAGGGTTACCCCACAGTCCCTATTATAGAGGGTTACCCCACAGTCCCTATCATAGAGGGTTACCCCACAGTCCCTATCACAGAGGGTTACCCCACAGTCCCTATCATAGAGGGTTACCCCACAGTCCCTATCATAGAGGGTTACCCCACAGTCCCTATCACAGAGGGTTACCCCACACTCCCTATCACAGAGGGTTACCCCACAGTCCCTATTATAGAGGGTTACCCCACAGTCCCTATCATAGAGGGTTACCCCACAGTCCCTATCATAGAGGGTTACCCCACAGTCCCTATCATTGAGGGTTACCCCACAGTCCCTATCATAGAGGGTTACCCCACAGTCCCTATCATAGAGGGTTACCCCACAGTCCCTATCATAGAGGGTTACCCCACAGTCCCTATCATAGAGGGTTACCCCACAGTCCCTATCATAGAGGGTTACCCCACAGTCCCTATCATAGAGGGTTACCCCACAGTCCCTATCATAGAGGGTTACCCCACAGTCCCTATCATAGAGGGTTACCCCACAGTCCCTATCATCGAGGGTTACCCCACAGTCCCTATCATAGAGGGTTACCCCACAGTCCCTATCATAGAGGGTTACCCCACAGTCCCTATCATAGAGGGTTACCCCACAGTCCCTATCATAGAGGGTTACCCAACAGTCCCTATCATAGAGGGTTACCCCACAGTCCCTATCATAGAGGGTTGCACCACAGTCCCTATCATAGAGGGTTACCCCACAGTCCCTATCATAGAGGGTTACCCCACAGTCCCTATCATAGAGGGTTACCCTATCATAGAGGGTTACCCCACAGTCCCTATCACAGAGGGTTACCCCACAGTCCCTATCATAGAGGGTTACCCCACAGTCCCTATCATAGAGGGTTACCCCACAGTCCCTATCATAGAGGGTTACCCCACAGACCCTATCATAGAGGGTTACCCCACAGTCCCTATCATAGAGGGTTACCCCACAGACCCTATCATAGAGGGTCACCCCACAGTCCCTATCATAGAGGGTTACCCCACAGACCCTATCATAGAGGGTTACCCCACAGTCCCTATCATAGAGGGTTACCCCACAGTCCCTATCATAGAGGGTTACCCCACAGTCCCTATCATAGAGGGTTACCCCACAGTCCCTATCATAGAGGGTTACCCCACAGTCCCTATCACAGAGGGTTACCCCACAGTCCCTATCATAGAGGGTTACCCCACAGTCCCTATCATAGAGGGTTACCCCACAGTCCCTATCATAGAGGGTTACCCACACAGTCCCTATCATAGAGGGTTACCCCACAGTCCCTATCATAGAGGTTTACCCCACAGTCCCTATCACAGAGGGTTACCCCACAGTCCCTATCATAGAGGGTTACCCCACAGTCCCTATCATAGAGGGTTACCCCACAGTCCCTATCATAGAGGGTTACCCCACAGTCCCTATCATAGAGGGTTACCCCACAGTCCCTATCATAGAGGGTTACCCCACAGTCCCTATCATAGAGGGTTACCCCACAGTCCCTATCACAGAGGGTTACCCCACAGTCCCTATCATAGAGGGTTACCCCACAGTCCCTATCATAGAGGGTTACCCCACAGTCCCTATCATAGAGGGTTACCCTATCATAGAGGGTTACCCCACAGTCCCTATCACAGAGGGTTACCCCACAGTCCCTATCATAGAGGGTTACCCCACAGTCCCTATCATAGAGGGTTACCCCACAGTCCCTATCATAGAGGGTTACCCCACAGTCCCTATCATAGAGGGTTACCCCACAGTCCCTATCATAGAGGGTTACCCCACAGTCCCTATCATAGAGGGTTACCCCACAGTCCCTATCATAGAGGTTTACCCCACAGTCCCTATCATCAGTTATTGAAATCATCCAACCCTAGTTGTGTGGCGATAAAGAAGAAGAAGAAGAAGAAGAAGAAGAAGAAGAAGAAGAAGTAGAAGGCTCCTCGGTCCTCCATTAACATTCATTACAGCCCTATAAGCCAGAGTAATTACAGGCCCAAGTGCAGGGAGGAAAAGCATTCTACACTGCTAGTAATTTGATTTGCATCTACGCTAATAACTTCTTTTGTGCGTGTTTATGTGCCGTGGCAGAACACAAGTGCCGTTTGACTGCAGGCTGGGCGAAGCCAGCAACAACAACAAAAAAAAAAAGAGAGAGCCTTTTTAAAAATTCTGAAATTGAGTTGCGTAGCTTCCTTCCTCCGTTTCTTTCAGGGCCCGAAATGCATCATAATCTGATTCCTAAAGAGTCCAGATTGGCATGATCCAAAATGATCATCCAGAAGGGACTGCATTCATTCTTCAGTTTGATAGTTTTGATTAAAATTACGGGTCAGTGGAAGGAATGGGGTTGATGTTGAGTGGAATAGCATTTCTATCGGGCTTGATAACCGTTGAAACACTGCATTACATTCTTCAGTTTTAATTATGCCTGCAAAGTATCGTACAAATGACAAGGTAGGTATGTATCATGCTGTATGATTTATCATCAAGGGTGTCGCGACATGCCTCCAACAAACGTTTCGGCACATTTCATGTATGTATTTAAAGCACATTCATTCATGATTACATGATTGCCTGTCAAGTATAGTTTTTCACAAGAGTGTTATGGTTGGAGGCTATGGACGTGTGTAGACAGGATGAGAGAGGCAGGGTATCACTCAGTAACTAATGGACTGAAATCATCAGAGGACGTGTCTCTACGGCAGCGTAGCCTAGTGGTTAGAGCGTTGGACTAGCAACCGAAAGGTTGCAAGATCGAATCCCCGAGCTGTCGTTCTGCCCCTGAACAAGGCAGTTAACCCACTGTTCCTAGGCCGTCATTGAAAATAAGAATTTGTTCTTAACTGACTTGCCTAGTAAAATAAAAGTTTAAATTAAATAAATGGCAGCCTATTCCCCTATCGGCTCTGATCAAAAGTAGTGCACTATATAGGGAATAGGGTTCCATTTGGGATGTATACATAATGTTCCACAGGGTTATGGAGCTAGTCATTAATGTTCCACAGGGTTATGGACCTAGTCATTAATGTTCCACAGGGTTATGGAGCCTGTCATTAATATTCCACAGGGTTATGGAGCCTGTCATTAATATTCCACAGGGTTATGGAGCCTGTCATTAATGTTCCACAGGGTTCTGGACCTAGTCATTAATGTTCCACAGGGTTCTGGACCTAGTCATTAATGTTCCACAGGGTTCTGGACCTAGTCATTAATGTTCCACAGGGTTATGGAGCCTGTCATTAATGTTCCACAGGGTTATGGAGCCTGTCATTAATATTCCACGGGGTTCTGGACCTAGTCATTACTGTTCCACAGGGTTCTGGACCTAGTCATTAATGTTCCACAGGGTTCTGGAGCCTGTCATTAATGTTCCACAGGGTTCTGGAGCCAGTCATTAATATTCCACGGGGTTATGGGGTCAGTTTAAATTAGGTTAGGTTAGGTTAGGTTACATTAGATTAGATTATGTTAGATTAGGTTAGATTAGGTTAGTTTAGGTTAGATTAGGTTCGATTAGGTTAGATTATGTTACATTAGGTTAGTTTAGATTAGGTTAGGTTAGATTATGTTAGATTATGATAGTTTAGTTTATTTTAGGTTAGTTCTGTAGTCTATAGCGCGCTACTCTTGACCATGGTCATAGGGTTAACACAGCCCATGCTTCCTGTACCAGCCAGCAACAGACATAGCCCCCAAGGGGACAGAGACCTGGGTATATGGTCTGCATCCCGCCTGTATCCCCGCCCAGTCGCTGAGATGAGCACCAAGGTCTTTCCCCCTGTGAGTGGAGGAGAATAGAGAAGGTATTCCACAAAGCTGATGAGGTCCCGGGGTTAAGACCAGGCTTTTGTTAGGGGACAATCACTTCCTATTTACCTGCCGGCTCCTGCTTTTCTTCTCCAGCCAACTGTGAAAACCAACTGTCTACCTTTGACCAGAGCCATAGGCTTTTTGGTTTGTTTTAGACAAATAGGGCCATAGGGCTCTGGTCAAAAGTAGTGCACTATATAGGGAATAGGGTGCCTTATACAGGGAATAGGGTGCACTATATAGGGAATAGGGTGCCATAGGGCTCTGGTCAAAAGTAGTGCACTATACAGGGAATAGGGTGCACTATATAGGGAATAGGGTGCACTATATAGGGAATAGGGTGCTATTTGGGACACAGCCCCAGGTCATTGTCTCTGTGACAAATAGAGGTTCTGCGTTGGGATTCGCTTGCTTGCACCTCAATGGAGCCCTTGTGGAGGGGGCGTGTGGTGGGATGGGTTCTCCGTGGCCCGTGATCTTGTGGTCCTCCTGTCAAAAAAAATTCAGGAAAAGCTTTTCTTAGGCTGGACTTGAGAGGTTTTGGGTTCTGTTAACCATCTACGTGTTATCTAGTACAGCTAAAAATCAGTCTAATTGGAAGAAATGTCACATCCAGCATTTTATAAAGGCTGGACGAACTGAAAACAATCACATTTCCTACGACAAATCTCATTTCTCATTTGTCTGATTGTAGAGCCAAAAAAGCTTTGGCCAGATCCTAATGTCAATCTGTATTTAAACAGCAGTATTAACTGATGTCCTGTAATGTAGATCTGATGTGAATCTGTATTTAACAGCAGTATAAACTGATGTCCTGTAATGTAGATCTGATGTGAATCTGTATTTAAACAGCAGTATAAACTGATGTCCTGTAATGTAGATCTGATGTGAATCTGTATTTAAACAGCAGTATAAACTGATGTCCTGTAATGTAGATCTGATGTAAATCTGTATTTAAACAGCAGTATAAACTGATGTCCTGTAATGCAGATCTGATGTGTCTCCTGTTTGTATGTGTTTATACATTCTGTTTTAACAACTCTACAGATATGGTGACCGCCAGACAGACAGATAGCCAGCCAGTCAAGTCAGCCAGCCAGTCAAGAGGTGACCACTAGCCAGTCAAGAGGTGACAAGACCGACGCAACCAGCCGTGACCGGGAGTCCCAATGGGGCGCCGCACAATTGGCCCGGCGTTGTCCGGGTTAGAGGAGGGTTTGGCCCAGCGTTGTCCGGGTTAGAGGAGGGTTTGGCCCAGCGCTGTCCGGGTTAGAGGAGGGTTTGGCCCAGCGCTGTCCGGGTTAGAGGAGGGTTTGGCCCAGCGTTGTCCGGGTTAGAGGAGGGTTTGGCCCAGCGCTGTCCGGGTTAGAGGAGGGTTTGGCCGGGGCGGCTTTACTTGGCTCATCGTGCTCTAGCGACTCCTTGTGGCGGGCCGGGCGCCTGCAAGCTGACTTCGGTTGTCAGTTGAACAGTGTTTCCTCCGACACATTGGTGCAACTGGCTTCCGTTAAAGCGATCGGGTGTTAAGAAGCGCGGCTCGGCGCGTCATGTTTCGGAGGACGATGACTCGACCATCACCTCTCCCGAGTCCGTTGGAGAGTTGCAGCGATGAGACAAGATCATAATTGGATTGCAATTGGACATAAAAAAACAAAACAAAAGAGGTGACCACCAGCCAGCCAGTCAAGAGGTGACTGCCAGCCAGCCAGTCATGAGGTGACTGCCAGCCAGTCATGAGGTGACTGCCAGCCAGTCAAGAGGTGACTGCCAGCCAGTCAAGAGGTGACTGCCAGTCAGGCAGACAGACAGACAGACAGACAGTCAAGAGGTGACCACCAACCAGCCAGCCAGTCAAGAGGTGACCGCCAACCAGCCAGCCAGTCAAGAGGTGACCACCAACCAGCCAGCCAGTCAAGAGGTGACCACCAACCAGCCAGCCAGTCAAGAGGTGACTGTGAGACAGCCAGCCAGTCAAGCGGTGACTGTGAGACAGCCACCCAGTCAAGAGGTGACCACCAGCCAGCCAGCCAGTCAAGAGGTGACCACCAGCCAGCCAGCCAGTCAAGAGGTGACCACCAGCCAGCCAGCCAGTCAAGAGGTGACCACCAACCAGCCAGCCAGTCAAGAGGTGACCACCAACCAGCCAGCCAGTCAAGAGGTGACTGTGAGACAGCCAGCCAGTCAAGAGGTGACCAGCAGCCAGCCAGCCAGTCAAGAGGTGACCACCAGCCAGCCAGCCAGTCAAGAGGTGACCACCAACCAGCCAGCCAGTCAAGAGGTGACCACCAACCAGCCAGCCAGTCAAGAGGTGACTGTGAGACAGCCAGCCAGTCAAGAGGTGACCGCCAGTCAGACAGACAGACAGACAGACAGACAGACAGACAGACAGACAGACAGACAGACAGACAGACAGACAGACAGACAGACAGGCAGACAGACAGACAACAAGGGAGTGCCTGTTAGCCAGTCAGACACAGACAGACAGACAGACAGACAGACAGGCAGACAGACAGACAGACAACAAGGGAGTGCCTGTTAGCCAGTCAGACACAGACAGACAGACAGACAGACAGACAGACAGACAGACAGACAGACAGACAGACAGACAGACAAACAGGCAGACAGACAGACAGACAACAAGTGCCTGTCAGCCTGCCAGCCAGTCCATGGAGTGCCAATGTGCAGGCAGGAGGCATTGCCATACCATTCAACCCACTCACCAAATCTTTGTGTTCTCTCACTGATCCACTGGTGTCATGGTCTGAACATGGTGGATATGGGAAAAGACCACTGGTGTCATGATATAATGCAATGGGTTACTATCCAACGAGGTGTTGTAATCCACATTACTCTGCGGGTGAAGAGCAATAGAGGCCATGCCTGATGGGACCAGCGTGGTCCTGTGAGGGTCAGTTGGTGAGAGCATTAGGCTAGCAACGGCAAAGTTATGGTTTAAATTCCTGTAGGGAACACACACAGTGACTTGAGAAAGTATTCACACCCCTTGACTTATTCCACATTTTGTTGTGTTACAGCCTGAATTTAAAATGGATTCAATTGAGATTGTGTCTCATTGGCCTACACATAATACCCCATAATGTCAACGTGGGATTATGTTTTTAGAAATGTTTTTCAAATTCATTTAAAATGAAAAGATGAAATGTCTTGAGTCAATAAGTATTCAATTATTTTGTTATGGCAATCCTAAATAAGTTCAGGAGTACAAATGCGCTTAACAAGTCCCATGATAAATTGCATGGACTTTTGAATGACTACCTCATCTATATACCGCACACATACAATTATCTGTAAGGTCCCTCAGTCGAGCAGTGAATTTCAAACACAGATTCAACTATAAAGACCAGGGAGGTTTTCCAATGCCTCTCAAAGAAGGGAACCTATTGGGAGATGGGTAAAAATAAAAAACAGATATTGAATATCCTTTTGATAATTGTGAAGCTATTAATTACACTTTGGATGGTGTATCAATACACCCAGTCACTACAAATATACAGGCATCCTTCCGTACTCAGTTGCCAGAGAGGAAGGAAACCACTCAGGGATTTCACCATGAGGCCAATGGTGATTTTAAAACAGTTACAGAGTTTAATGGCTGTGATAGGAGAAAACTGAGGATGGATCAACAACATTGTAATTTCTCCACAATTACTAACCTAAAATGACAGAGTGAAAGGTAGGAAGCTAGTACAGAATAAAAATATTCTAAAATATGCATCCTGTTTGCAACAAGACAGTAACGTAAAACTGCAGAAAATGTGGCAAAGGAATGAACTTCATGTCCTGAATACAAAGAGTTGTGTTTGGGGCAAATCCAACACAACTCATCCCTGAATAGCACTCTTCATATGTTAATGTATAGTGGTGGCTTCATCATGTTATGGGTATGCTTGTCATTGGCAAGGACTAGGGATTTCTTTTTTGGGGGGAGGGATAAGCACAGTCAAAATCCTAGAGGAAAACCAGGTTCAGTCTGCTTTCCAATAGAACCTGGGAGATAAAGTCACCTTTCAGCAGGACAATAACCTAAAACACAAGGTCAAATATACACTGGAGTTGCTTACCAAGGCAACATTGAATGTTCCTGAGTGGCCGAGTTACAGTTTTGACTGACTTAAATCGTCTTGAAAATCTATGGCAAGACTTGAAAATGGCCGTCTAGCAAAGATCAACAACCAACGACAGCTTGAAGAATTAAAAAAAAAATATATTTTTACAATCCAGGTGTACAAAGCTCTTAAGAGACTTACCCAGAAAGACTCACAGCTGTAATCGCTGCCAAGGGTGGTTCTAACATGAATTGACTCAGGGGTGTGAATACTTACGTAAATTAAATATTTATGTATTTCATTTTCTATACATTTTGAAAAATTGCAACAACAAAAAAAACATGTTTTCACTTTCTCATTATGGGGCATTGTGTGTAAAATAAATCTATTGAATCCATGTCGAATTCCAGCTGTAACACAACAAAATGTTGAATAAGTCAAAGGCCCTGTACATATGAAGGCCCTGTACATATGAAGGCCCTGTACATACTGTATACTGTTCCCTAAAATGTATTCATTCACTGCACTGTGGCATAGAAGCGAACCAATATGACACGTTTGTCTTTCTGAGTCACATCTCACCGGAACTCCGGATCTCTTGGAACTCTAAAGGGGGGTTCTCTACAGCTTTTTTGTTTTGTTTGTTGAGACAATAAAACACATGGTTTAACATGAACATGGGGTGATTTACGCCAATCCTCGGTCATCCAGCTAAATGTTGTTCTGTGGTGAGAAATTGTTAAGTAGAAGGCAAATCCCAAATGACACCCTATTGCCTGTCAAAAGTAGTGCACTGCTTAATAGGTAATAGGATGTTGTTTGGGACACAGATCTGATCTCTGTGTGCTGGTCCTCTCAAAGTCAACTGATAGCTGGCCCTCAGGGCCCCTGGAGCCCTGTCTCTCCCCTGTCTCCGCCTTCCTCCCTGCTCCTAATCCTGCAGTAATGGTTAGTGAGTGGTGGAGACCCAGAGGAAGAGCCAGCGGCCTGCGAGTGGAAATCCCAGCCGGAGTGGGAGTGTTGCGCTTGGAGGAGTGCTCAGCGAAGCGCACCAGAGAGGAGAGAGACACGGAGCCCCCCCCCCACCCACGCCATGCCGAGCGCACCCAACGCTCAAGGTGACCTAGCAATGCTCACACACACACACATGCGCATAAGCACACACACACACACGCACACTTTGGTCAAAAGAAGTGTGAGGTTTATAGAGAAAAGGGAAACCTATTTTTCTGAAGATTTTACGGGGATAATTTTGATATTACCGGTTTCAGAATCCAGTGTACAGGTAGGCCACAGGAAGACAATTTTTTATTTAAGTAAGTATAAGTAAGCTGTTTCCATGAAAACAAAGCTATTTCTCTACCTGACTTAGTTCTACATTATGTTGTGTTATAATGTCTGTTCCTTGGACCCTGTCCTCTTTCTGGGTTTGTTTTTCTCTTGTCTTTTCTTCTGTTGTAAAGCAGAACTGAACAGTAGGAGGATTCACTCCAGGCCTCAGACAGGCACCACTTTGAGGTATGGCCGATACACAGAGAGAGACACACACACACAGACCTGAGCCATAAACAGAAACAAACCATATGGAAACTACTTCCAATTGTACCACACTGTTTGACGGTTTCTGGGGTTGGGTTGTCGGGGTCGTTAGGAGGGTGTGTGTGTGTGTGTGTGTGTGTGTGTGTCTGTGTGTGTGTGTGTTTGTATGTGTGTGTGTGTGTGTGCTGTGTGTCTGTGTGTCTTTATGTCTGTGGTCGGGGTGAAGGCTCATGATATGATATAATCGAACATGAAATTTATTCTTTCACTCAGCTGATAAGTGATTTACAGCACATTTACTACTGTTTAGCTACAGTGTGTCCCGGGTTCCAACTTTACTGATGACTAAACAAGCTAATCTCAGAAGATTTACACATTTTAAAGGCTCATACAGGCTTGTAACAAGTTGTAAAACACCACACCTGCAGGCTTTCAGTCAACTGTTACAAAAACAGTTTTCATTTGTTTCTATTTGAAAAATGTGAAATTCTCCTAGAAGCCAGGAGTCACCCAAGAGAGGCCATGTCCCTGTCAAAGACACCATCAGTGTTTAGTCCCCCCCCAGGTCCTCTTGGGGCCACTTCCTGCCATTAGCTAGTGTCTAAAGAGGTGTCTCTGTCTCAGCCAAGCCTGACCCCTTCATCTCTGACCACACAACATGTTAGAGTAGGCTGCTTTTGTCCCTGTCGTAGGAGAACAATGTGGAGGAGACAGCCTGGACAGTTAGACAGACAGAGAGTGCCAATCCACTTGAAACTCATCTCTATCACGGACGTCCCTTAGATGAACCTCACTGAATGTGGTATTGACATCTCAAAAAACAAGGAAGCATGGAGGATGAGGTGTAAATGGTGTGGGAGTGCAAGGAAACAAGGAAAACGTTAACTACTAAATGTTTGCTTATGTAACGGTGATGCGCAAAGTCATCTTCTCCTCATGAACCGTGCGTCAGATTCAATCCAGATTTGGTTTTTAGACTCATGATTACACAGAAAGGAAGATAGTTCCTACATGATGGAGTGCTTGCTTTTTGTTATTCAACTGATCTCGTGTCATTTCTGTCATCTCGTGAACCCCGTTCATTGCTGCTTGCAGCTATATTCTTATTTATCTTATTGTGCTAAAATATTTTTGGTGCTTTGCTTGTTGGCAAGATCACAAGTCCTTCTGTAAGGAAACACTTTTCAGATCAGATTTAGCACCCACTCTGTAGATGTGTGTGTGTGTGTGTGTGTGTGTGTATGTGTCTTTGTGTGTGTCTGTGTGTGTGTGTGTGACCCCCCAAACCCTCAATCCATCCCCCACCCCACACTCCCCCACACACACAAATAATTTCACATTCTTCCCAGCACGTATAACAAAGTCAGTTATTGATATATTTACCAGAAGGCATCCTGAGCCAGAACGAATGTCAGAGGGGAGAGAAGGAGGAGATGTGATAATCCAAATAAATAAAGAAAAAAAAACAGATTGATATTAATATCAAATCAGAGAGTTTGTGTGTGTGTGTGCGTGCGTGCGTGTGTGTGTGTGTGTGTGCGTGCGTGCGTGTGTGTGTGTATGTGTATGTGTATGTATGCGTGTTTGGAGAGGGGCAGCGTAGCGCGAAATGCCCAATTTCTCCCTGGCAGGGCCTATAGGCGTGGAGCACTAATGTAGAGTGACCTCTTCAACCCGTCCAGCGAGATATAATGAATCATGGAGGAATAGAAGGGGTCAAACAGGCACCTGCTCCTGATGGTTCCTGTCCCGGTGTTTAGAAGTGGGGTCCTCTCTATCCCATCACCCCTGAAAACACAGAGTGGAACTGAAATGCTGAACCTGGAACCCCGGAACCCCGGAACGCGGAAACGTGCCCCCAGCAGCCACAATCAATTATTGATGCTTGATGAGAGAAGCCAAGAGGATGGGTAAACTCAGGCTTGATAAGGATGTGGGCACCCCAAATCACACCATATTCCTTATTCCCTATGATTAGTGCACTCTACATGAGCCCTGGTCAAAAGTAGTGCACTACATATGGAATAGGGTGCCATTTGGGAGGCGTACCTCATGAGATGGAATGGTCCTAAAGAGCTGAGTAACACAGCCTCAAGGTTAATTGTGGTTAAAACCTGGTGATGTGATGAGAGTCGCACAGACTGATTGTTGCTCTGTACGTCCCAGACGGATCAGACTGGACAAATAAATCGACGGTCTTTTCTTCGACAATAGTTTAAAAGCAAGGACTTGGAAGGGCATTTATTTATCAAGCTATTAGATAATTAATTTAAACAGGATAATGATTTTTTACAGGATAATGAATTTAAAGTGAATGACACAATCAGAGGTTTCCTTATAAGATAAATAACCTATGTACCCCATGTCTCTGACACATACTTTTATGTGTGTTTGTGTGTGTGTGTGTGTGTATGTGTGTGTGTGTGTGTGTGTGTGTGTGTGTGTGTGTGTCTGTCTGTGTGTGTGTCTGTCTGTGTGTTGTGGGATTTGTCAAATTTAAGTGTTTCTGTTTGCTTTTCCATGTGCTTACGCATCCCTCTCTACCCAATCACAGTGCTCTGATCAAACGTGTCTAGACCAGGAAAAACAATTCTAATGTAGTTTCACATTTCAGACTCAACGCGTGGAGTATCCCAAACAGAGATGATCTGCTGCGGTGATCTTGATTGTCTTCCTGTCTCTGCCCCCTCAGGGGGCCTGAGGAAGGGCCACATGTCTGCACAGGCACAGTGATGGCTAGTCCCTAGGGGGTGATGCTGTGTTGCCGAAGCTAAACCCTCCTTCTGATGCTCTCTGATCACACATCAGTCACTGTTTGCGTCCCAAATGGCACCCTATTACTAATATAGTGCACTACTATTGACCAGA
Source organism: Oncorhynchus mykiss (assembly GCF_057628025.1). NCBI lineage: Eukaryota > Metazoa > Chordata > Actinopteri > Salmoniformes > Salmonidae > Oncorhynchus > Oncorhynchus mykiss. The sequence continues at coordinate 92,555,021 of NC_143026.1, read as the reverse complement.
ACCCACTAACCCAATACACCAAGATGGCAGCTCCTGCTTCGCATTAAAGGATTCAAGGGTAGGTCCCAAATGGCACCCTATTCCCAATATAGTGCACTACTTTTGAACTGAGCCCGATGGGCCCTGATCAAAACTACACTGAACAAAAATATAAACGCAACATGTAAAGTGTCCCATGTTTCATGAGCTGAAATAAAAGACCCCCAGAAATGTTCCATGTGCACAAAAACCTTATTTCGCTCAAATTGTGTTTACATCCCTGTTAGTGAGCATTTCTCCTTTGTCAAGATAATCCATCCACCTGACAGGTGTGGCATATCAAGAAGCTGATTAAACAGCATGATCATTACACAGGTGCACCTTGTGCTGGGGACAATAGAAGGCCACTCAAAAATTTGCTGTTTTGCCATACAACACAATGCCACAGATGTATCCGGAATGTCCACCAGAGCTGTTGCCAGAGAATTTAATGTTAATTTCTCTACCATAAGCCGCCTCCAACTTCGTTTTAGAGAATTTGACAGAAGGTCCAACTGGCCTCACAACGGCATTGTGTGGGCAAGTGGTTTTCTGATGTCAACGTTGTGAGCAGAGTGCCCCATGGTGGCGGTGGGGTTATGGTATGGGCAGGCTTATGCTATGGACAACGGACAACGAACACAATTGCATTTAATTTTGAATCCACAGAAATACTGTGGCGAGATCCTGAGGCCCATTTTCGTGGGACGCTACCCAAGATGTATCTGGACCATATCACCACCTATTGAGCCACACTGAGATGGAGATAGTCGCTGCCTACCCTGATTGAATATTTGTATTGTGTGATGCTGATCTTACACAAAGATAATTCACAAAAGCATCTTTACCTAGAGTCGTAATTACTGACCGGTTTCCGCTGATAATCAAACATAAGCCTCTATCTCAATATTATTTGATACTGTGATAAAACTAATGAAGCAAGACAACACTGTGATAAACTAATGAAGCAAGACAATACAAATGGTTAGCTGAGACTAAGTAGCTGTATGGTGACGAAACTGCAAGAGTTTGATTCCCAAATGGCACCCTATTCCCTATATAGTGCACTACTATTGACCAGAGCCCCTATCAGTGTAGAGGTAATATGTTGCTATTTGGGACGCATCCTGACTCCTTTCAGTTTGATCGTTGACAGTTATTTATTGATGCCTGGAGGCCAGACGACAGAATGATAAATAGAGAGGAAGTAATCACAACCTCTCCACAGATCAACCACATATATACGGTTCCCTCAGTTCACTGTGATCCACCACAGATATAAACATTTCCCTCAGTTCACTGTGATCCACCACAGATATATACGTTTCCCTCAGTTCGCTGTGATCCACTACAGATATAAACATTTCCCTCAGTTCACTGTGATCCACCACAGATATATACGGTTCCCTCAGTTCACTGTGATCCACCACAGATATAAACATTTCACTCAGTTCACTGTGATCCACCACAGATATATACGTTTCCCTCAGTTCGCTGTGATCCACTACAGATATAAACATTTCCCTCAGTTCACTGTGATCCACCACAGATATATAAGTTTCCCTCAGTTCACTGTGATCCACCACAGATATAAACATTTCCCTCAGTTCACTGTGATCCACCACAGATATATACGGTTCCCTCAGTTCACTGTGATCCACCACAGATATAAACATTTCCCTCAGTTCACTGTGATCCACCACAGATATATACGGTTCCCTCAGTTCACTGTGATCCACCACAGATATAAACATTTCCCTCAGTTCACTGTGATCCACCACAGATATATACGGTTCCCTCAGTTCACTGTGATCCACCACAGATATATACGGTTCCCTCAGTTCGCTGTGATCCACCACAGATATATACGTTTCCCTCAGTTCGCTGTGATCCACTACAGATATAAACATTTCCCTCAGTTCACTGTGATCCACCACAGATATATAAGTTTCCCTCAGTTCACTGTGATCCACCACAGATATATAAGTTTCCCTCAGTTCACTGTGATCCACCACAGATATACGATTCCCTCAGTTCACTGTGATCCACCACAGATATATACGTTTTCCTCAGTTCACTGTGATCCACCACAGATATATACGTTTCCCTCAGTTCACTGTGATCCACCACAGATAGAGTCATTGCGTTTCTCCATTTAGACTAGGGGCTGGATTCAATCTGTATCGCAGAAGATCTGCGTTATAGCTAGATTTAAATTTAGAGGCAACGTTCCCTAGTGTCGCGGCGACTGCGTTCAAGGGCACAGTGGGAAAGTTACCTTTACGTTTGAATGTGGATCTTCCGTGATATGTGATTGAATCCAGCCATAGACCTTGTTACGCGCCGTTCAGAAATGGCACACTCGTACTGATCATGTATACATTTATATTGTATAATTAAGCAATAAGGCCCGATGGGGTGTGGTGTATTATTTTTTTTTTTAACTAAGTCATTTAATTACAAATTCTTATTTACAGTGACGGCCTAGGAACAGTGGGGTTAACTGCCTTGTTCAGGGGGCAGAACGGCAGATTTTTACCTTGTCAGCTCGGGGGATTCAATCTTGCAACCTTTCGGTTACTAGTCCAACACTCTAACCACTAGGCTACGCTGCCACCCCGGCCAATATACCACAGGCCGTGGTATATTGGCATAAGCCACAAACCCCTGAGGTGCCTTATAG
>NC_143026.1:92527320-92547320 GCF_057628025.1 Oncorhynchus mykiss | reverse complement strand
CCATTTTAAAGGTAATCTTGTTGTTAATACCACCAAAGTGTCCGATTTCAAATAGGCTTTACAGCGAACGCACCACAAACGATTATGTTAGGTCCCGCCAAGTCACAGAAAAATTCAGCCATTTTTCCAGTCAAAGAGAGGAGTCACAAAAAGCCCAAATAGAGATAAAATGAATCACTAACCATGGATGATCTTCATCAGATGACACTCATAGGACTTCATGTTACACAAAACATGTATGTTTTGTTCGATAAAGTGCATATTTATATTAAAAAAATCTCAGTATACATTGGCACGTTATGTTCACTTGTCCCAAAAACAGCCGGTGATAATGCAGAGAGCCACATCATTTTACAGAAATACTCATTATAAATGTAGATGAAAATACAATTGTTAGACATGGAAATATAGATACACTTCTCCTTAATGCAACCGCTGTGTCAGATTTTAAAAAAACGTTACGGAAAAAGCAAACCATGCAATAATCTGAGTACAGCTTTCAGACAATAAAACCAAAAAGATAACCGTCATATTGGGTAGTCAACAGAAGTCAGAAATAGCATTATAAATATTCACTTACCTTTGATGATCTTCATCAGAATGCACTCCCAGGAATCCCAGTTCCATCAATCCATCATTTATGTCCAAAAAGCTACTTTTGTTAGCACGTTTGGTAAACAAATCCAAAGTCATGAATCGCGTTCCCTAGTTGCAGACGAAATGTCAAAAAGTTCCATTACTGTCCGTAGAAACATGTCAAACAATGTATGGAATCAATCTTTAGGATGTTTGTATCATAAAACGCCAATAATGCTCCAACCGGAGAATTCCTATGTCTGTAGAAAAGCAATGGAACGAGAGCTAACTCTTTCGTGACCGCGCCTCAGAGCCTATGGCACTCTGCCAGACACCTGGCACAAACAGCCCTCATAAGCCCCCACTTCACAGCAGAATCCTCAAAGAAGTTTCTAAAGACGGTTGACATCTAGTGGAAGCCTTAGGAAGTGCAACATCACCAATATCCCACTGTGTGTTCAATAGGGGCTGGGTTGAAAATCGACCAACCTCAGATTTCCCACTTCCTGTTTTAGATTTCTTCTCAGGTTTTTGCCTGCCATATGAGTTCTGTTATACTCACAGACATCATTCAAACCGTTTTAGATACTAATAATAATATGCATATATTAACAACTGGGACTGAGGAGCAGGTCGTTTCCTCTGGGCCCCTCTAGGCACCTTTCATCCAAGCTACTCAATACTCCCTGGACTGATCCCTGACTACCTGGCGTGCCCTGGACTGATTCCTGACTACCTGGTATGTCCTGGACTGATCCCTGACTACCTGGCATGCCCTGGACTGATCCCTGACTACCTGGCATGCCCTGGACTGATTACTGACTACCTGGCATGCCCTGGACTTATCCCTGACTACCTGGCGTGCCCTGGACTGATCCCTGACTACCTGGCGTGCCCTGGACTGATTCCTGACTACCTGGCGTGCCCTGGACTTATCCCTGACTACCTGGCATGCCCTGGACTGATTCCTGACTACCTGGCATGCCCTGGACTTATCCCTGACTACCTGGCGTGCCCTGGACTGATCCCTGACTACCTGGCGTGCCCTGGACTGATTCCTGACTACCTGGCGTGCCCTGGATTGATCCCTGACTACCTGACATGTCCTGGACTGATCCCTGACTACTTGGCGTGCCCTGGACTTATCCCTGACTACCTGGCGTGCCCTGGACTGATTCCTGACTACCTGGCATGTCCTGGACTGATCCCTGACTACCTGGCATGCCCTGGACTGATCCCTGACTACCTGGCGTGCCCTGGACTGATTCCTGACTACCTGGCGTGCCCTGGACTGATCCCTGACTACCTGGCGTGCCCTGGACTGATCCCTGACTACCTGGTGTGCCCTGGGCTGATCCCTGACTACCTGGCGTGCCCTGGGCTGATCACTGACTACCTGGCGTGCCCTGGGCTGATTCCTGACTACCTGGCGTGTCAAATCAAATAACATTTGATTTGTCACATACACATGGTTAGCAGATGTTAATGCGAGTGTAGCGAAATGCTTGTGCTTCTAGTTCCAACAGTACAGTAATATCTAACAAGTAATCTAACAGTTCCCCAACAACTACCTAATACACACAAATCTAAAGGGGTGAATGAGAATATGTACATGTAAGTACATGGATGAGCGATGGCCGAGCGACATAGGCAAGGTGCAGTAGATTGTATAAAATACAGTATATACATGTGATATGAGTAATGTAAGATATGTAAACATTATTAAAGTGGCATTATGTGCTTTGTGTAAAGTGACCAGTGATCCATTTATTAAAGTGTCCAGTGATTGGGTCTCAATGTAGGCAGCAGCCGACTAACTCAGAGAGGATGCTGCCTGCATTGAGACCCAATCACTGGCCACTTTAATAAATAGATCACTAGTCACTTTATAAAATGTCACACTAAATAATGGCACATGAATAATGTTTACATACCCTACATTACTCATATCACATGTATATACTGTATTGTATACCATCTACTGCACCTTGCCTATGCCGCTCGGCCATCGTTCATCCATATACTTACATGAACATATTCTCATTCATCCCTTTAGATTTGTGTGTATTAGGTAGTTGTTGGGGATTCTTAGATATTACATATTCTGATTCTGATTCTGAAACGTAAGAATGAAGTTGATTCTGATTCTGATGTTCAGTAAGCACAACTTTTACTTTGAAAATATCAGACCAGGGGTTCAGTTTCTTTAAAAAACTGAAATAAAAATAACGCCAGAAAACGAATGAAACAGATGTCCTTGCACTTGATGATGTAATCTAATGAAACAGATGTCCCTGTACTTGATGATGTAACCTAATGAAACAGATGTCCCTGCACTTGATGATGTAATCTAATGAAACAGATGTCCCTGTACTTGATGATGTAATCTAATGAAACAGATGTCCCTGTAGTTGATGATGTAATTTAATGAAACAGATGTCCCTGTACTTGATGATGTAATTTAATGAAACAGATGTCCCTGTACTTGATGATGTAATCTAATGAAACAGATGTCCCTGTAGTTGATGATGTAATCTAATGAAACAGATGTCCCTGTACTTGATGATGTAATTTAATGAAACAGATGTCCCTGTAGTTGATGATGTAGACCAATGAAACAGATGTCCTTGCACTTGATGATGTAATCTAATGAAACAGATGTCCCTGTACTTGATGATGTAACCTAATGAAACAGATGTCCCTGCACTTGATGATGTAATCTAATGAAACAGATGTCCCTGTACTTGATGATGTAGCCTAATGAAACAGATGTCCCTGTACTTGACGATGTAGCCTAATGAAACAGATGTCCCTGTACTTGATGATGTAGCCTAATGAAACAGATGTCCCTGTACTTGATGATGTAGCCTAATGAAACAGATGTCCCTGTACTTGATGATGTAGCCTAATGAAACAGATGTCCCTGTACTTGACGATGTAACCTAATGAAACAGATGTCCCTGTACTTGATGATGTAGCCTAATGAAACAGATGTCCCTGTACTTGATGATGTAGCCTAATGAAACAGATGTCCCTGTACTTGATGATGTAGCCTAATGAAACAGATGTCCCTGTACTTGACGATGTAACCTAATGAAACAGATGTCCCTGCACTTGATGATGTAGCCTAATGAAACAGATGTCCCTGTACTTGACGATGTAACCTAATGAAACAGATGTCCCTGTACTTGATGATGTAATCTAATGAAAAAAGATGTCCCTGCACTTGATGATGTAGCCTAATGAAACAGATGTCCCTGTACTTGATGATGTAGCCTAATGAAACAGATGTCCCTGTACTTGATGATGTAGCCTAATGAAACAGATGTCCCTGTACTTGATGATGTAGCCTAATGAAACAGATGTCCCTGTACTTGATGATGTAGCCTAATGAAACAGATGTCCCTGTACTTGATGATGTAGCCTAATGAAACAGATGTCCCTGTACTTGACGATGTAACCTAATGAAACAGATGTCCCTGCACTTGATGATGTAGCCTAATGAAACAGATGTCCCTGTACTTGACGATGTAACCTATTGAAACAGATGTCCCTGCACTTGATGATGTAGCCTAATGAAACAGATGTCCCTGCACTTGATGATGTAGCCTAATGAAACAGATATCCCTGCACTTGATGATGTAGCCTAATGAAACAGATGTCCCTGTACTTGATGATGTAGCCTAATGAAACAGATGTCCCTGTACTTGATGATGTAGCCTAATGAAACAGATGTCCCTGTACTTGATGATGTAACATAATGAAACAGATGTCCCTGTACTTGATGATGTAATCTAATGAAACAGATGTCCCTGCACTTGATAATGTAATCTAATGAAACAGATGTCCCTGTACTTGATGATGTAATCTAATGAAACAGATGTCCCTGTACTTGATGATGTAATCTAATGAAACAGATGTCCCTGTACTTGATGATGTAACCTAATGAAACAGATGTCCCTGTACTTGATGATGTAGCCTAATGAAACAGATGTCCCTGTACTTGATGATGTAACCTAATGAAACAGATGTCCCTGCACTTGATGATGTAGCCCAATGAAACAGATGTCCCTGTACTTGATGATGTAACCTAATGAAACAGATGTCCCTGTACTTGATAATGTAATCTAATGAAACAGATGTCCCTGTACTTGATGATGTAGCCTAATGAAACAGATGTCACTGTACTTGATGATGTAACCTAATGAAACAGATGTCACCGTACTCGATTATGTAATCTAATGAAGCAGATGTCCCTGTACTTGATGATGTAACCTAATGAAACAGATGTCCCTGTACTTGATGATGTAATCTAATGAAACAGATGTCCCTGTACTTGATGATGTAATCTAATGAAACAGATGTCCCTGTACTTGATGATGTAACCTAATGAAACAGATGTCCCTGTACTTGATGATGTAACCTAATGAAACAGATGTCCCTGTACTTGATGATGTAGCCCAATGAAACAGATGTCCCTGTACTTGATGATGTAGCCTAATGAAACAGATGTCCCTGTACTTGATGATGTAATCTAATGAAACAGATGTCCCTGCACTTGATGATGTAGCCTAATGAAACAGATGTCCCTGTACTTGATGATGTAATCTAATGAAACAGATGTCCCTGCAGTTGATGATGTAGCCTAATGAAACAGATGTCCCTGTACTTGATGATGTAGCCTAATGAAACAGATGTCACTTTAGTTGATGATGTAACCTAATGAAACAGATGTCCCTTTAGTTGATGATGTAGCCTAATGAAACAGATGTCCCTGCATTCGATGATGTAATCTAATGAAACAGATGTCCCTGCACTTGATGATGTAGCCTAATGAAACAGATGTCCCTGCACTTGATGATGTAATCTAATGAAACAGATGTCCCTGCACTTGATGATGTAGCCTAATGAAACAGATGTCCCTGTACTTGATGATGTAGCCTAATGAAACAGATGTCCCTGCACTTGATGATGTAATCTAATGAAACAGATGTCCCTGTACTTGATGATGTAGCCTAATGAAACAGATGTCCCTGCACTTGATGATGTAGCCTAATGAAACAGATGTCCCTGCACTTGATGATGTAGCCTAATGAAACAGATGTCCCTGTACTTGATGATGTAGCCTAATGAAACAGATGTCCCTGCACTTGATGATGTAACCTAATGAAACAGATGTCCCTGCACTTGATGATGTAATCTAATGAAACAGATGTCCCTGCACTTGATGATGTAGCCTAATGAAACAGATGTCCCTGTACTTGATGATGTAGCCTAAAGAAACAGATGTCCCTGTACTTGACGATGTAACCTAATGAAACAGATATCCCTGTAGTTGATGATGTAATCTAATGAAACAGATGTCCCTGCACTTGATGATGTAGCCTAATGAAACAGATGTCCCTGTACTTGATGATGTAGCCTAAAGAAACAGATGTCCCTGTACTTGACGATGTAGCCTAATGAAACAGATATATCCCTGTAGTTGATGATGTAATCTAATGAAACAGATGTCCCTGCACTTGATGATGTAGCCTAAAGAAACAGATGTCCCTGTACTTGACGATGTAACCTAATGAAACAGATATCCCTGTAGTTGATGATGTAATCTAATGAAACAGATGTCCCTGTAGTTGATGATGTAATCTAATGAAACAAATGTCCCTGTACTTGATGATGTAATCTAATGCATCTAATCTAATGAATTATGTAATATAATGAATGTCCCTGTAGTTGATTGTGTAATCTAATGAATCTAATCTAATGAATGATGTAATCTAATGAATGTCCCTGTAGTTGATTGTGTAATCTAATGACTCTAATCTAATGAATGATGTAATCTAATGACTCTAATCTAATGAATGATGTAATCTAATGAATGTCCCTGTAGTTGATTGTGTAATCTAATGAATCTAATCTAATGAATGATGTAATCTAATGAATGTCCCTGTAGTTGATTGTGTAATCTAATGACTCTAATCTAATGAATGATGTAATCTAATGACTCTAATCTAATGAATGATGTAATCTAATGAATGTCCCTGTAGTTGATTGTGTAATCTAATGAATCTAATCTAATGAATGTCCCTGTAGTTGATTGTGTAATCTAATGAATCTAATCTAATGAACGTCCCTGTAGTTGATTGTGTAATCTAATGAATCTAATCTAATGAATGATGTAATCTAATGAATGTCCCTGTAGTTGATTGTGTAATCTAATGAATCTAATCTAATGAATGTCCCTGTAGTTGATTGTGTAATCTAATGAATATAATCTAATGAATGATGTAATCTAATGAATGTCCCTGTAGTTGATTGTGTAATCTAATGAATCTAATCTAATGAATGTCCCTGTAGTTGATTGTGTAATCTAATGAATCTAATCTAATGAATGTCCCTGTAGTTGATTGTGTAATCTAATGAATCTAATCTAATGAATGATGTAACCTAATGAATGTCCCTGTAGTTGATTGTGTAATCTAATGAATCTAATCTAATGAATGTCCCTGTAGTTGATTGTGTAATCTAATGAATCTAATCTAATGAATGATGTAACCTAATGAATGTCCCTGTAGTTGATTGTGTAATCTAATGAATCTAATCTAATGAATGTCCCTGTAGCTGATTGTGTAATCTAATTAATCTAATCTAATGAATGATGTAACCTAATGAATGTCCCTGTAGTTGATTATGTAATCTAATGACTCTAATCTAATGAATGTCCCTGTAGTTGATTGTGTAATCTAATTAATCTAATCTAATGAATGTTCCTGTAGTTGATTATGTAATCTAATGACTCTAATCTAATGAATGATGTAATCTAATGAACGTCCCTGTAGTTGATTGTGTAATCTAATTAATCTAATCTAATGAATGTCCCTGTAGTTGATTATGTAATCTGATGAATCTAATCTAATGAATGATGTAATCTAATGAATGTCCCTGTGGTTGATTGTGTAATCTAATGACTCTAATCTAATGAATGATGTAATCTAATGAATGTCCCTGTACTCGTATCAACATCGGTTTCACTTGTATTGTTGTGGTGCATAAAATGAATTAAACTTTAACTGTATTTATGTCTATCAGGAAGCAATAATGGGAACATATTGAAACTGAGAATATGGAGAAGAAAAAAATAAAACCTTAATATCTCATGTCTTGATGCAGGATACTATAATGTAGGTTTGGTTGTTCGCAGCATCAAACGGCTTTTATCAAAATCTATTTTTTTTTCTTCTCCCAGAACTTAAAGCACTCGCTCCTTTTTTTAAATGTTATTTTATTATTTAATTCCTTTTATTCCTGCTGTTGTTAATATGTTTATGTCAATGGCTATAGTATACAGGAGCGTACTCTTATTTATTGTGATTTCTGGACAAGGTGGGAAGTGATATGGAGCTCGGAGGATTCTGATGCCCTTCTAGTTTCCTTGATTTCCTTACCAGTGGGGCGTTTCTGCCTAAATATTCTTTCATGTCCTCTCCGTCTCTGAAACTAAGTTGTTTATTCTTCCGTGATGACTATCTCTAGCTCTGGAGAAGAGAAAAAAAAAAAAATTCTTCTGAAAAGACTTCTGAAGCAAAATCTGTGCAGGCCTGGTCCTTTTAAAATCCACGGCTTGAGCAGAAACCTACAATGGCTTAGACTGCATGGAGGAGGCAGTAAAAAAAAAAAAAAAAAAAAAACTATCTTTCTCCTCTGCCAGTCATCTTTGTGATACTTGTGAACACACAGCTTTATGACAAGGAGCTGACTTAAATCAATTTAAAACAGCTTTTGAAATTCCTTTCGATATGCCATTGTGTTCATTTGAAAAAAAGAACGAAAGGAAAATCTGAATTGTAGCATCTGTCATATTGGGCGCCCCCCCCCCTCCCGTGTGGCTTTCGTCACACACAATGAGGTATTGATCGATTCAAGTCCATTTAGGGGTTGAAATAAATATAAAAACATAATCTATCTGCGGTTAGAAAGCAGAGAATGGTAGGGAGGAAGAATGTGAGGGCCTGCAGGCAAACAAACGCATTAAAAGCCATTGAGAGAGGAACAGACAGAGGCAGCCAAGCTATGTTAAGCCAGCGGGATGATTCATTTAAGCACATCTCTCGTCTCCGTAAGCGCTAGCCTCATTGTGCCTCAGCCTGGTACAATGGAGCAAACAGTGGCAGCTTGGAGGGATGAGAGAAAGGAAGTGACTGTAGTGGTCAAGCATTGGAACAACAGACCAGAAAAACGATCAATGTTTGAGGATGAAACAGCAGCCACTAAATCAGTTAATCTTGAGACAATATTGGAGGCACTGCCTGACTGGATGGCTTCTAAGTGTTACGTCCCAAACGGCACCCTGTTCCCTATGTAGTGCACTACCTGTTTTTTTTTAAAATAAATGGACTATATAGAGAATAGGGTGTCATTTGGGACTCGCCTTTTTGGTCTCTGAGAGGATCAAGTGCCACTGCCGGGAATCATGGGAAGCATGAAGCCACTACCCCATGAAAAAGGCCTTGGTGCTTCTTAGCCACACACTGTATCCCACAGCCCATCAGACCCTGTACTCAATGAAACCCTGGCCTAAAGCCCCTTCAACTGACATCTTAGTATGATGAACACATACTGTAACAAGAGAAGAAATGCACAAAAAAATGACTACCTTTTTTTTTATCACCGAAAGGCCAACTTGAAGAAAGAAAAAAAAGGCCATTTTACAAGCAAATCCTTTTAATCTACTACACTGTAGTGTGCAGTGTATTTAAGGGACTGACCATTGGATGGTACGGTAAAGCCTGAAGAAGACGAGAGCATTAATCATGTGTCACAAGGCTGTTGGCTCATTCTCTGATTTCCACAGACACTGTAACAGCTATAGGGGAGAGTGTAGAGAGCTGTAGGGGGTGGGGGGGTGGGGGGATGAGTGGTGCTCACCCCCTGATCTTTACCCCTGTTAAAGCAGGAGGGTAAATGGAGTGAGCCGGGGGGATTATGGAACTGGGTAATTGTGAAGAGGTGCTGGAGTCAGGATGCAACGTTCCTGTTGGATTAAGACAAGGAGACAGGCTAATCTGGGATTGGGAGGGACTGGAGGAGACACCAGGGTCGGACTCGTTCTGGAGCCCTCAGGCTGGTCTGGAAGAGCTTAAGTGTGTGACAAAAAAACATGGGTGCTGCTCAATGCTCATCCTTCTCTTCTAACAGCTGATTTTGTAACAGTAAAGAGACGCTCTTCACATCGTACCTACGGTGCATTTGGAAATTATTCAGACCCCTTGACCTTTTCCACATTTTGTTACGTTACAAGCCTTATTCTAAAATCAATTAAATTCATTTTTTCCCCTCATCAATCTACACACAATACCCCATCATGACATCACAATACCCCATCAGGACATCACAATACCCATCATGACATCACAATACCCCATCATGACATCACAATACCCCATCATGACATCACAATACCCCATCATGACATCACAATACCCCATCATGACATCACAATACCCCATCATGACATCACAATATCCCATCATGAAAAAGTGAAAACAGGTTTTCAGAAATGTTGCAAATGTTGGAGAAAAAAAATTACAAACAGAAGTACCTTATTTACATACAGTTGAAGTCGGAAGTTTACATACAACTTAGCCAAATACATTCCTGACATTTAATCCTATTAAAAATTCTATGTTTTAGGTCAGTTAGGATCACCACTTTATTTAAAAAAATGTGAAATGCCAGAATAATAATAGAGATAATGATTTATTTCAGCTTTTATTTCTTTCATCACATTCCCAGTGGGTCAAAAGTTTACATACACTCAATTAGTATTTGGTAGCGTTGCCTTTAAATTGTTTAACTTGGGTCGAACGTTTCGGGTAGCCTTCCACAAGCTTCCTCCAATAAGTTGGGTGAATTGTGGCCCATTCCTCCTGACAGAGCTGGTGTAACTGAGTCGGGATTCTAGGCCTCCTTGCTCGCACACGCTTTTTCAGTTCTGCCCACAAATGTTCTATAGGATTGAGGTCAGGGCTTTGTGATGGCCACTCCAATACCTTGACTTTGATGTCCTTAAGCCATTTTGCCACAAGTTTGGAAGTTTGCTTGGGGTCATTGTCCATTTGGAAGACCCATTTGCAACCAAGCTGTTACGCCTGTCGTTGGTGGTAGAATGACCGGACCAAGCTGTTACGTCTGTCGTTAGTGGTAGAATGACCGGACCAATAGAATGACCGGACCAATAGAATGACCGGACCAATAGAATGACCGGACCAATAGAATGACCGGACCAATAGAATGACCGGACCAATAGAATGACCGGACCAATAGAATGACCGGACCAATAGAATGACCGGACCAAGGTGCAGCGTGGTAGGTGTACATTTTATTTATTAAATGTTCCACCAAAAAAACAATAAACAACACACAGAACGTAAATCTTCGGAGTGCAACACACGCAACAAACAAAGACAAGATCCCACAACCTAAATGTGGGAAAATGGCTGCCTAAGTATGTTCCCCAATCAGAGACAACGATAGAAAGCTACTTCTGATTTGGAACCATACCCGGCCAAAAACAAAGAAACAGAAAACATAGAATGCCCACCCCAAATCACACCCTGACCTAACCAAATAGAGAAATAAAAAGGCTCTCTAAGGTCAGGGCATGATACAAGCTTTAACTTCCTGACTGATGTCTTGAGATGTTGCTTCAATATATCCACATAATTCTCCTACCTCATGATGCCATCTATTTTGTGAAGTGCACCAGTCTCTCCTGCAGCAAAGCACCCTCATAACATGATGCTGCCACCCCCGTTCTTCACGGTTGGAATGGTGTTCCTCAGCTTGCAAGCCTCCCCCTTTTTCCTCCAAACATAACGATGGTCATTATGGTCAAACAGTTCTATTTTTGTTTCATCAGACCAGAGGACATTTCTCCAAAAAGTACCATCTTTGTCCCCATGTACAGTAGTCTTGCTTTTTATGGCGGTTTTGGAGCAGTGGCTTCTTCCTTACTGAGCGGCCTTTCAGGTTATATTGATATAGGACTTGTTTTACTGTGGATATAGATACTTTTGTACCTGTTTCCTCCATCTTCACAAGGTCCTTTGCTGTTGTTCTGGGATTAATTTACACTTTAAGCACGTTAAGTACATTCATCGCTAGGAGACAGAACGCGTCTCCTTCCTGAGTGGTATGACGGCTGCGTGGTCCCATGGTGTTGCGTACTATTGTTTGTACAGATGAACGTGGTACTTTCAGACATTTGGAAATTGCTCTCAAGGATGAACCAGACTTGTGGAGGTCTACAATTATTTTTCTGAGGTCTTGGCTGATTTCTTTTGATTTTGCCATGATGTCAAGCAAAGAGGCACTGAGTTTGAAGGTAGGCCTTGAAATACATCCACAGGTAAACTGTCAAATTATGTTAATTAGCCTATCAGAAGCTTCTAAAGCCATGACATCATTTTCTGGAATGTTACAAGCTGTTTAAATGCACAGTCAACTTAGTGTATGTAAACTTCTGACTTCAACTGTAATTATTCAGACCCTTTGCTATGAGACTCGAAATTGAGCTCAGGTGCATCCTGTTTCCATTAATCACCTTTGAGATGTTTCTACAACTTGATTGGAGTCCACCTGTGGTAAATTCAATTGATTGGAAAGGCACACACCGGTCTATATAAAACTATATGACTATCGCCCTGTAACACTCACTTCTGTCATCATGAAGTGCTTTGAGAGGCTAGTTAAGGATCAGATCACCTCTACCTTACCTTTCCTGCCACCAAAGACCCACTTCAATTTGCATACAACCTCAATAGATCCACAGACATTGCAATTGCCATTGCACTGAACACAGCCCTTTCCCATCTGGACAAGAGGAATACCTATGTAAGAATGCTGTTTATTGACTACAGCTCAGCATTTAACACCATAGTACCCTCCAAGCTCATCATTAAGCTCAGGGCCCTGGGTCTGAACTTGCCCTGTGCAACTGGGTCCTGGACTTCCCGACAGGCCGCCCCCCAGGTGGTGAAAGTAGGAAACAACATCTCCACTTCGCTGATCCTCAACACAGGGGCCCCACTAGGGTGCGTGCTAAGCCCCCTCCTGTACTCCCTGTTCACCAATGATGCCATTTGCAGACGACACAACAGTAGTAGGCCTGATTGCCAACAATGACAAGACAGCCTACAGGGAGGAGATGAGGTCCCTGCAGAGTGGTGTCAGGAAAATAACGTCTTCTTCAATGTCAACAAAACGAATGAGCTGATCGTGGACTTCAGGAGACAACAGAGGGAGCACGCCCCCCTATCCACATCGACAGGACCGCAGTGGAAAAGGTGGAAATCTTCAAGTACCTCTGCGTACACATCACTGACAATCTGAAATGGTCCCCCCCACACAGACAGTGTGGTGAAGAAGGTGGCATCCGCCAAACCCAGTCTCGTCCGTCGGGCTGCCTGATGGGAAAGCTGATTCATCATTCCACAGAACGTGTTTCCACTGTTTCAGACCCTTGGCATTGTGCATGGTGATCTTAGGCTTTGTGTGCGGCTGCTCGGCCATGGAAACCCATTTCATGAATCTCCCTGACGAACAGTTATTGTGCTGACTTTGCTTCCAGAGGCAGTTTGGAACTCGGTAGTGAGTGTTGTAACCGAGGACAGGTGATTTGTTCAATGCTTTAGACGTGCTTCAGCACTCGGCGGTCCCTTTCTGTGAGCTTGTGTGGCCTGCCACTTTACGGCTGAGCCATTGTTGCTCCTAGACGTTTCCACTTCACAATAACTGCACTCACAGTTGGCCAGGGGCAGCTTTAGCAGGGCAGAAATCTGACAAACTGACTTGTTGGAAAGGTGGCATCCTATGATGGTGCCATGTTGAAAAGTCACTGAGCTCTTCAGTAAGGCCATTCTACTGCCAATGTTTGTCTATGGATATTGCCTGGCTGTGTTCTCGATTTTATACACCTGCCAGCAACGGGTGTGGCTGAAATGGCCGAATCCACTCATTTGAAGGGGTGTCCACTTACTTTTATATACAGTATATAGTGTATGTTTCTCGGCCATGACAGAGATGTACTCTCCCTGTGCTGTAGCTATTTACTTCCTGTCTTCCTGCTCTGCTCTGCTCTGCAGTTCAGTTTGTTGTTGTGTCTGCTTCCTGTCTTCCTGCTCTGCAGTTCAGTTTGTTGTTGTGTCTCCATTGTCCCCTTGAGGGGAGGTGACCCCATGTCTGTCGCTTGTATCAGCAGCCCAGCATTGTGCTAAGGGGGGATTTAGCTTCCCAAAGCATCTCCCCGCCGCAGCTTTCCCCACCAAACACCAAAGTGCTATCTCCTCGCCTTTTCTCTCCCGCAGACATTAATCTCGCTTTCCCCTTCTACATCAAAAATGCTTGTATTGTCAGCGAGCGCTAATGTTTGCTTTCCTATTCACTATATATACACATATATGCATTTTTGTGTCTGAGGGAATCAGTGGAATGCATTGTTCCCAAATCATTGTAATATCTATTTAGAGTGGCAACAGCGCTGGCAGGGGATGCTGGGTATTCATGGAGCATAAACCAGCCTTAAGACTTAGAAAAGCTGAAAAGGTTTATCCCTATATTCTTAAACTCCCTTCTTTTATGTTGGTCTTAGGCATTAAGGATAGGATTGTGAATAGCAATTGTTCAACGACTGCAGTGAGTGAGTGTGTGTACGTGGGTGGGTTTTTTTTTTTTCTTTCTTTTCTTCATTTTAATTCCACGGCATAAAATCCTTTCCCTTCTTTTCTCCTATTTTCCCCCTTCACAAACTGTAAATATGAACTGTGTTCTTAAACTCTTAGCGGTGTATGGGACGGAGTAATGTGCTTTTAAGGATACATTATGTGAAAGATTCTCCACTGCACACTCTGCTGCTTGAAATAAGAAAAGGCTATTTTATGGAGCCTGAAAATAAATTCGTCACGCCTAGAAGAAAGAAAAAGTGATTTGGAAAAAACCGATAGAGCATCAAGTCGGCAGTAAACAGTAAAGGAAAAGATCTAAAAGGGGGGGTTGTGAGAATCTTTAAAAAATTGCTAGTTTTCTCCATTTAAAAAAAAAAAGAAGAAGAATATTTTAGTTGTGTTCTATTGCCAATGTCTCAATACCATTGCTTGGTCTTTCTTCAGAAACTGTGTAAGCGGCTAATGCATTTCAAAGCTCTTTTTTTTTCTTCTTCTTCTTCAAAGCACAATAGAAAACCATCGTAGGTTCCGCTAAGGAAAGTGTCTCAGTCATTTGGGAGCGTTGAACCCTTTGGTGCTGTAGCCTAAGACGTTCTCCAACTGAAGAGTCACCATCCGGTTGCTGTTGTCACAGCTCTCACAGCACCACGGAAGCTGCAGTCTAAACGGCATGGCAGAAATTAGGTTTGACGATGCCCCTTTACGGTAGATTATTGCTGTGTGGTATTTATGTGGAAAGGAAAACATGTCCCTTCTGAATATGCATTGAACATGGTTCTTTAATTACACATCATTATTAACCCATTACAGTCTAAGCCCTGTCCAAGATGAGGGGGGGGGGGGGGGGGGTTCTAATAAGCTATATGAAATTGTTTTAAGAAGGTCAAACCAAGGATCATTCTGTTATTTAAGTTTGAATTTTACGACCCCTTGAGGTATCCCAAAAATATATACAGAATGTATTTGATGAAAAATGTCAATTTGGTCTAACTGCTATTAGCCCATAGAAACACATTGAATAACAGATAGTCCTTACTGCTATTAGCCCATAGAAACACATTGAATAACAGATAGTCCTTACTGCTATTAGCCCATAGAAACACATTGAATAACAGATAGTCCTTACTGCTATTAGCCCATAGAAACACATTGAATAACAGATAGTCCTTACTGCTATTAGCCCATAGAAACACAGAGGAGTGTCATTAGTCATTCAGGTGGTCTTGGTAAGAGGAGTGTCATTAGTCATTCAGGTGGTCTTGGTAAGAGGAGTGTCATTAGTCATTCAGATGTTCTTGGTAAGAGGAGTGTCATTAGTCATTCAGGTGGTCTTGGTAAGAGGAGTGTCATTAGTCATTCAGATGTTCTTGGTAAGAGGAGTGTCATTAGTCATTCAGGTGTTCTTGGTAAGAGGAGTGTCGTTAGTCATTCAGGTGTTCTTGGAAAGAGGAGTGTCATTAGTCATTCAGATGGTCTTGGTAAGAGGAGTGTCGTTAGTCATTTCACAAATAACTTGCAGCCTGAGTAATCCAGACAGAACATGACTTCTATGGCTGTGTTTACACAGGCAGCCCAATTCTGATCTTTTTGTCCACTTTTTTCCATCAGATCTCCTCAAATCAGTTGATCTGATTTGTGAAAATACAAATGAGTGAAAAAAAGTTCAGAATTGGGCTGGCTATCTAAACGCAACCATATTGACATATATACAGGATACTGTACCAACCATATTGACATAGATACAGGATACTATATCAACCATATTGACATAGATACAGGATACTGTACCAACCATATTGACATAGATACAGGATACTATACCAACCATATTGACATAGATACAGGATACTATATCAACCATATTGACATAGACACAGGATACTATATCAACCGTATTGATATACAAACAGGATACTATATCAACCGTATTGATATACAAACAGGATACTATATCAACCGTATTGATATACAAACAGGATACTATATCAACCATATTGATATACAAACAGGATACTATATCAACCATATTGATATACAAACAGGATACTGTACAAAATGGGCATCCAAAATGGCACCCTATTCTCTTTATAATGCACTACTTGTAACTAGGACACTATATAGGGCAGGGTTACCCAACTGGGTGCCTTTATTTGTCTCCCCAAGTTTTCTGAGCCAAACAAATGAAGTTATTGGGCATAAAAGACTATAAAAACACCAGCCATTCATCTACAAGTGATTTTAGTCAAATCAAATCAAATCAAATGTTATTTGTCACATGCGCCGAATACAACAGGTGTAGGTAGAGCTTACTGTGAAAGGCTTGTAAAAGTAAGCATTTCACCTGGTGTATTTGGCTCATGTGAAAAATAGATGCACATTTCAAATCAAAATCAAATCAAATGTATTTATATAGCCCTTCATACATCAGCTGATATCTCAAAGTGCTGTACAGAAACCCAGCCTAAAACCCCAAACAGCAAGCAATGCAGGTGTAGAAGCACGGTGGCTAGGAAAAACTCCCTAGAAAGGCCAAAACCTAGGAAGAAACCTAGAGAGGAACCAGGCTATGTGGGGTGGCCAGTCCTCTTCTGGCTGTGCCGGGTGGAGATTATAACAAAACATGGTCAAGATGTTCAAATTTTCATAGATGACCAGCATGGTCGAATAATAATAAGGCAGAATAGTTGAAACTGGAGCAGCAGCACAGTCAGGTGGACTGGGGACAGCAAGGAGTCATCATGTCAGGTATTCCTGGGGCATGGTCCTAGGGCTCAGGTCCTCCGAGAGAGAAAGAAAGAGAGAATTAGAGAGAGCATATGTGGGATGGCCAGTCCTCTTCTGGCTGTGCCGGGTGGAGATTATAACAGAACATGGCCAAGATGTTCAAATGTTCATAAATGACCAGCATGGTCGAATAATAATAAGGCAGAACAGTTGAAACTGGAGCAGCAGCACAGCCAGGTGGACTGGGGACAGCAAGGAGTCATCATGTCAGGTAGTCCTGGGGCATGGTCCTAGGGCTCAGGTCCTCCGAGAGAGAGAAAGAGAGAAGGAGAGAATTAGAGAACGCACACTTAGATTCACACAGGACACCGAATAGGACAGGAGAAGTACTCCAGATATAACAAACTGACCCTAGCCCCCCGACACATAAACTACTGCAGCATAAATACTGGAGGCTGAGACAGGAGGGGTCAGGAGACAGTGTCTGACACACATTTGTCCCCATTCACTCACTCTAATTGAGAAGAGCGAGGGAGAGGGCCTGGGAGAAGGTCTGGGAGAGGGCTTGGGAGAGGGCTTGCGAGACGGTCTGGGAGAGGGCCTGGGAGAGGGCTTGGTAGAGGACCTGGGAGAGGACCTGGGAGGGCCTGGGAGAGGGTCTGGGAGAGAGACTGGGAGAGGGCCTGGGAGAGGCCCTGGGAGAGAGTCTGGGAGAGGGCCTGGGAGAGGCCCTGGGAGAGGACCTGGTAGAGGGCCTGGGAGAGGGTCTGGGAGAGGGCCTGGGAGAGGGTCTGGGAGAAGGCTTGGGAGAGGGTTTGGGAGAGGGTCTGGGAGATGGCCTGGGAGAGGGTCTGGGAGAGGGCTTGGGAGAGTACCTGGGAGAGGGCCTGGGAGAGGGCCTGGGAGAGGGTTTGGGAGAGGGTCTGGGAGAGGGTCTGGGAGAGGGCCTGGGAGAGGGTCTGGGAAAGGGTCTGGGCTCAGTGAATTGGTAATAGGAATTAATAGGAAGTGGAGTGGAGTGCTGTGCTAGTTTGATCAGCACTGACTCCTAAACACACATAACAGTGACAGAAATGAGAAACCAAGTGGCGCCATGCCTCCCATTGCCTTTCAGGAGCCCCAGGGGGATTCTCTCTTTGTTTGTTCCCATAAGGAGATCCCTTTTTGGTTTTCAGGTGGAACCCTTTGGTGCTGTTAAGGTTCTGCATAGAACATTTTAGTGGTGAAAGGGTTCCACGTAGAACCTTGTATTAGTGAAAGGGTTCCATGTAGAACCTTGTATTAGTGAAAAGGTTCCACATAGAACCTTGTATTAGTGAAAGGGTTCCACATAGAACATTGTATTAGTGAAATGGTTCCACATAGAACCTTGTATTAGTGAAATGGTTCCACATAGAACCTTGTACTAGTGAAATGGTTCCACATAAAACCTTGTATTAGTGAAAGGCTTCCACATAGAACCTTGTATTAGTGAAATGGTTCCACGTAGAACCAAAAATAGTTATATTCCGAGGCTTCTGTGGGTAGCACCTTCAGTAGGTAGGAGTGGGTTCCTCCTCATAGGATGTCACAGTCACTCAGAGGGGTCCATAGAAATAGCATATCTAGAAGCATATTCTCAATCAGGTCAGTCAACGTTCTGTGACGGGGTGGACCGGCGGCCATATTGTGTGTAACCATTCTAGTGATTCTACATCTATGTGGGCTACAGATACAGAGTATTAGTGTCTGTGTTTGACATTCCAAACGGGAACATGATCTACTGTATAAAACAAAACGAAACAACTAACACTGGTAGTGTGACAATGTCCTTCTATATCAGTGTGCCAATAGAGATGTCTGTATGCAAAGAGGGTCATCACCAGAGAGTAGATCTGAATGCATGGTGCCTCTATGTTTTTTAAGCTGCGGGATATTTAAGTAGATGCCAACATGCTTACTTGCTGCCTGATGCCTCCGCCCGTCAGTGTGTGAAAACACTCTAATTTGTCCTTGCCATGTTTCGTCATTAATCTTTGGCCCTGGTTGGTGAGACGTGGTGATTTGTTGAGAGCTCTCTTGGGGGGAAAGACAATCTGAAGACATTCTCCATTATTATAATGGCATTATCATGCCTCGGTCAAATTGTGTCATATAAATGATACATTATGACTGAGTACAAGCGCGGTAGATTGATATGACAACCAGCCTTCAGTCTACAGCCTAATACATAACAGGGCTGCATTTTTAAAAAAAAAGCCCTTCCTCCTCGACACCTCAGGCTGTTTCATTTACGGACCTTTTAAAATACCTTTTTGATCAATGCTTTAAATGGGATCTTTGATTAGTGTTTATGGACATCGACAATGACATAACACACGCAAGACTAATGCCTTCCTACGGTGTCAATAAAATAAAATAAAATAAGGAATTAACAGTAGATTATCAAATCGAATTGAATTGAATTTGTCACGTACACGTGGTTTGCAGATGTTATTGCAGGTGTGGCGAGATGCTTGTGTTTCTAGCTCCGACGATTTCAGTAATACCTAACAAGTAGATATCTAACAATTTCACAACAATATAAACACACATCTAAAGTAAAGGAATGGAATTAAGAATATATAAATGTTTGGAATAGCATTTGTCAGAGCGGCATACACAACGATACAGTAGAATAGGGTAGAATAAGGTATGTACATATGAGATGAGTCATGCAAAATATGTAAACGTTATTAATTAAAGTGACTTGTGTTCCATTTATTAAAGTGGCCAGTGATATCAAGTCTATGTATATAGACTTGAAATCATGATTCATTACGCATCATTATGATTCATTATGCGTCATTATGATTCACTATGCGTCATTATGATTCATTATGATTCATTATGCACCGTTATGATTCACTATGCGGCATTACAATTCATTATGCGTCATTATGATTCATTATTCATCATTATGATTCATGATGCGTCATTATGATTCATTATTCATCATTA
>NC_143026.1:92172320-92219820 GCF_057628025.1 Oncorhynchus mykiss | reverse complement strand
GCAACAACGGCTCAGCCGCAAAGTGGCAGGCCGCACAGGACCACCGAGTGCTGAAGCACGTCTGTCCTCGGTTGGAACACTCACTCCCGAGTGTCTCTGGAAGCAACGTTAGCACAAGCGCTGTTCGTCGGGAGCTTAATGAATTGGGTCTCCATGGCCGAGCAGCCGCACACAAGCCTAAGATAACCATGCGCAATGCCAAGGGTCGGGCTTGAGTGATGTAAAGCCCGCAGCTATTGGACTCTGGAGCAGTGGAAACGTGTTCTCTGGAGTGATGAATCACTCTTCACCATCTGGCAGTCCGAATGTATATACTGAACAAAAATATAAACGCAACATGTAAAGTGTTGGTTCCATGTTTCATGAGCTGAAATAAAAAGATCCCAGAAATTTTCCATACGCACAAAAATCTTTTCTCTCTCTAACATTTTGTGCACAAATTTGTTTACATCCCTGTTAGTGAGTATTTTTCCTTTGCCAAGATAATCCATCCACCTGACAGGTGTGGCTTATCAAGAAGCTGATTCAACAGCATGACCATTACACAAGTGCACCTTGTGCTGTGGACAATAAAAGGCAACTCTAAAACGTGCAGTTTTGTGACACAACACAATGCCACAGATCTCTCAAATTTTGATGGAACTTTCAATTGGAATATTGACTGCAGGTATGTCCACCAGAGCTATTGCCAGAGAGTTGGATGCTAATTTCTCTACCATAAGCCGCCTCCAACGTTGTTTTAGTGAATTTGGCAGTGCGTCCAATTCGGCCTTACAACCGTAGACCACGTGTAACCCCGCCAGCCCAGGACCTCCACATCCGGCTTCTTCACCTGTCTGAGGACAGGAACCTGGACAGCTGATGAAACTGTGGGTTTGCACAACTGGAGAATTTCTGCACAAACTGTCAGAAACTGTCTCGGGGAAGCACATCTGCGTGCCCCGTTGTCCTCACCAGGGTCTTGACCTGACTGCAGTTCGGCGTCGTAACCGACTTCAGTGGCTACAGGAACGCTGGAGAAGTGGCGTCAGGGCAGTTGGCAGACAGCATGTGTGGCGTCAGGGCAGTTGGCAGACAGCATGTGTGGCGTCAGGGCAGTTGGCAGACAGCATGTGTGGCGTCAGGGCAGTTGGCAGACAGCATGTGTGGCGTCAGGGCAGTTGGCAGACAGCATGTGTGGCGTCAGGGCAGTTGGCAGACAGCATGTGTGGCGTCAGGGCAGTTGGCAGACAGCATGTGTGGCGTCAGGGCAGTTGGCAGACAGCATGTGTGGCGTCAGGGCAGTTGGCAGACAGCATGTGTGGCGTCAGGGCAGTTGGCAGACAGCATGTGTGGCGTCAGGGCAGTTGGCAGACAGCATGTGTGGCGTCAGGGCAGTTGGCAGACAGCATGTGTGGCGTCAGGGCAGTTGGCAGACAGCATGTGTGGCGTCAGGGCAGTTGGCAGACAGCATGTGTGGCGTCAGGGCAGTTGGCAGACAGCATGTGTGGCGTCAGGGCAGTTGGCAGACAGCATGTGTGGCGTCAGGGCAGTTGGCAGACAGCATGTGTGGCGTCAGGGCAGTTGGCAGACAGCATGTGTGGCGTCAGGGCAGTTGGCAGACAGCATGTGTGGCGTCAGGGCAGTCGGCAGACAGCATGTGTGGCGTCAGGGCAGTTGGCAGACAGCATGTGTGGCGTCAGGGCAGTCGGCAGACAGCATGTGTGGCGTCAGGGCAGTTGGCAGACAGCATGTGTGGCGTCAGGGCAGTTGGCAGACAGCATGTGTGGCGTCAGGGCAGTCGGCAGACAGCATGTGTGGCGTCAGGGCAGTTGGCAGACAGCATGTGTGGCGTCAGGGCAGTTGGCAGACAGCATGTGTGGCATCAGGGCAGTTGGCAGACAGCATGTGTGGCGTCAGGGCAGTTGGCAGACAGCATGTGTGGCGTCAGGGCAGTTGGCAGACAGCATGTATGGCGTCATACCATCATTGCCACTTAAACATCCCCAGCTTCCAATTGGCTAATTCATCCCCCTCCTCTCCCATGTAACTATTCTCCAGGTCGTAAGTATTACCTGGTAAAATAACATTTTAAACTGCGGGCAAGCATTTTGCTGATGTCAACGTTGTGAACAGAGTGTCCATGGTGGGGGTGGGGTTATGGTATGGGCAGGAACAAGCTACAGACAACTAAAATGTACATTTTATCGATGGCAATTTGAATGCACAGAGATACCATAAGCTACGGACAACAAACAATTGCATTTTGTTGATGGCACTTGGAATTCACAGAAATACCGTGACGAGATCCTGAGGCCGATTGTTGTGCCATTCATCTGCTGCCATCACCTCATGTTTCAGCATGATAATGCACGGCCCCATGTCGCAAGGATCTGTACACAACTACTGGAAGCTAAAATTGTCCCAGTTCTTCCATGACCTGCATGCTCACCAGACATGTCATCCATTGAGCATGTTTGGGATGCTCTGGATCGACAGCGTGTTTCAGTTCCTGCTAATATCCAGCAACTTCTCACAGCAAATTGAAGAGGAGTGGGACAACATTCCACAAGCCACAAACAACAGCCTGATCAACTCTATGTGAAGGAGATGTGTCTCGCTGCATGAGGCAAATAAATGGTGGTCACACCAGATACTCACTGTTTTTCTGATCCAGGCCCCTACCTTTTTTTAAAGGTGTCTGTTACCAACAGATGCATATCTGTATTCCCAGTCATGTGAAATCCATAGATTAGGGCCAAATTAACTCATTTCGATTGACTGATTTCCTCATATGGACTGTAACTGAGTAAAATCTTTGAAATTGTAGCATGTTGCATTTATATTGTTGGTCAGTGTAGATTTCAGTTTGAGGGTTGTGCTGTGGTCATTGTGAAGGTAAAGAAAGATACCAATATTGAAATGAAATCCCCTGGCTTCCCTGTGTGTCAAAGACTAAGGTCTGGAGTCACAGTAACCCCTCTCTACTAAGGTCTGACGTCACAGTAACCCCTCTCTACTAAGGTCTGACGTCACAGTAACCCCTCTCTACTAAGGTCTGACGTCACAGTAACCCCTCTCTACTAATGTCTGACATCACAGTAACCGCTCTCTCTACGAAGGTCAGGCATCACAGTAACCCCTCTCTACGAAGATCAGGCGTCACAGTAACCCCTCTCTACTAAGGTCAGGCATCACAGTCACCCCTCTCTACGAAGGTCAGGCATCACAGTAACCCCTCTCTACTAAGGTCAGGCGTCACAGTAACCCCTCTCTACTAAGGTCAGGCATCACAGTCACCCCTCTCTACGAAGGTCAGGCATCACAGTAACCCCTCTCTACTAAGGTCAGGCGTCACAGTAACCCCTCTCTACTAAGGTCAGGCGTCACGGTAACCCCTCTCTACTAAGGTCTGACGTCACAGTAACCCATCTACTAAGGTCAGGCGTCACGGTAACCCCTCTCTACTAAGGTCTGACGTCACAGTAACCCCTCTCTACTAAGGTCAGGCGCCACGGCAACCCCTCTCTACTAAGGTCTGACGTCACAGTAACCCCTCTCTACTAAGCTCTGACGTCACAGTAACCCCTCTCTACTAAGGTCTGACGTCACGGTAACCCCTCTCTACTAAGGTCTGACGTTGCGGTAACCCCTCTCTACTAAGGTCTGACGTCACGGTAACCCCTCGCTACTAAGGTCTGACGTCACGGTAACCCCTCTCTACTAAGGTCTGACGTCATGGTAACCCCTCTCTACTAAAGTCTGACGTCACGGTAACCCCTCTCTACTAAGGTCTGACATCACGGTAACCCCTCTCTACTAAGGTCTGACGTCACGGTAACCCCTCTCTACTAAGGTCTGACGTCACGGTAACCCCTCTCTACTAAGGTCTGACATCACGGTAACCCCTCGCTACTAAGGTCTGACGTCACGGTAACCCCTCTCTACTAAGGTCCGACGTCGTTGCTGCCAATGACTGGAACGAACTACAAAAATCTCTGAAACTGAAAACACTTATCTCCCTCACTAGCTTTAAGCACCAGCTGTCAGAGCAGCTCACAGATTACTGCACCTGTACATAGCCCATCTATAATTTAGCCAAAACAACTACCTCTTTCCCTACTGTATTTATTTTATTTTATTTATTTATTTATTTTTGCTCCTTTTCACCCCATTATTTTTTATCTCTACTTTGCACATTCTTCCACTGCAAATCCACCATTCCAGTGTTTTACTTGCTATATTGTATTTACTTTGCCACCATGGCCTTTTTTTTGCCTTTACCTCCCTTATCTCACCTCATTTGCTCACATCGTATATAGACGTATATTGACTGTGTGTTTGTTTTACTCCAGGTGTAACTCTGTGTTGTAGTATGTGTCGAACTGCTTTGCTTTATCTTGACCAGGTCACAGTTGTAAATGAGAACTTGTTCTCAACTAACCTACCTGGTTAAATAAATGTGAAATATATAAAAAATAAATATTAGCAATTAAACAAAGGTGATGGGAAAAAATAATGTCCAAGTCAAGAAAGCTTACCAGCAGCCAGCGGTACATAACGCAATTAGTGTGTAATTGTGTGTAATTTGCTAAAGAATTTAGGAATTGAGATATAAGATATATTCCTTGTTTCTAGTGTAGGTACAGTGGGGCAAAAAAGTATTTAGTCAGCCACCAATTGTGCAAGTTCTCCCACTTAAAAAGATGAGAGAGGCCTGTAATTTTCATCATAGGTACACTTCAACTATGACAGACAAAATGAGAAAAAAAATCCAGAAAATCACGTTGTAGGATTTTTAATGAATTTATTTGCAAATTATGATGGAAAATAAGTATTTGGTCACCTACAAACAAGCAAGATTTCTGGCTCTCACAGACCTGTAACTTCTTCTTTAAGAGGCTCCTCTGTCCTCCACTCGTTACCTGTATTAATGGCACCTGTTTGAACTTGTTATCAGTATAAAAGACACCTGTCCACAACCTCAAACAGTCACACTCCATAATAATAATAATAATAATAATAATTTTGCAGACCCCTGCTGTACCACAGACCCCTGTTGTACCACAGACCCCTGCTGTACCACAGACCCCTGCTGTAATCGTCACGGCAGGTATTGACTTACACCTACAATGGGTCTAGCAGTTAAAGAACACAGGGGTAGAGTACATGTGTTGTGCCACAGAGAGTCACCCGAGACAGAACCTGACACCCTTGTCCTTTTTCGGGTTGCTGTAAATCACACCTCTCTGACATGGAAAGAGGAGAGAGTCTAGAGGCCTGGGTCAAAGGGCAACGTTGGCTTGGGGGTGCGGTCAGTGAAGTAGCCACAATCCCCTTTTTTTGTCTGTAATCCAAGACTGTAGTCATTGCCCGTATCGTGGACCGACTGATACATAATGATACTGTTACGATATTGTGGCGTGTAAATTATGAATACAATTATGACAGACGGTCTTAATGAAGTAGAACCACAAGATAACATTTTCACAGCTTGAAAGCTACATCAATGAACCAATTCTTCTGAGTCAGCTCTTCTTCTATCCCAAAGCAAACCATGTGGTGTGGGGATTGAGAGAGAGAGAGAGACAGTACATGTGTTGTGGGGTTAGAGAGAGAGAGAGAGAGACAGTACATGTGTTGAGAGAGAGTACATGTGTTGTGGGGTTAGAGAGAGAGACAGTACATGTGTTGAGAGAGAGAGAGAGAGAGAGAGAGAGAGAGAGAGAGAGAGAACCCCTTTTCCATATTTTATAAAGTTATAGCCTTTTTCTGAATTGTATTAAATTAAATATGTTCCTCATCATTCTACACACAATACCCCATAATGACATCACAATACCCCATAATGACATCACAATACCCCATAATGACAAAGCGAAAACAGGTTTTTAGACATTTTTGCAAATATATGGAAAATTAAAAAAAAGAGAAATACTTATTTACATAAGTATTCAGACCCTTTGCTGTGAGACTGATAAACACCTGCCTCTGAGAACCAATCCAGGCAACCATAGACTTACCTAGACACCTAAAAGAACACAACCCCATAAATCCACAAAAAAAAACCTAGACAAAACACATAAATCACCCATGTCACACCCTGGCCTAACCAAAATAATAAAGAAAACAAAGATAACTAAGGCCAGGGCGTGACAGTACCCCCCCCCCTAAAGGTGCGGACTCCCGGCCGCACACCTAAACCCATAGGGGAGGGTCTGGGTGGGCGTCTGTCCACGGTGGCCGCTCTGGCGAGGGACGTGGACCCCACTCCACCATAGTCTTAGTCCGTTTTTGTAGCATCCTAGGAACGGCGACCCTCGTCGCCGACCTAGGATTGGCAACCCTACTAAATGTCCCCACTGGACTGAGGGGCAGCTCCGAACTGAGGGGCAGCTCCGAACTGAGGGGCAGCTCCGAACTGAGGGGCAGCTCCGAACTGAGGGGCAGCTCCGGACTGAGGGGCAGCTCCGGACTGAGGGGCAGCTCCGGACTGAGGGGCAGCTCCGGACTGAGGGGCAGCTCCGGACTGAGGGGCAGCTCCGGACTGAGGGGCAGCTCCGGACTGAGGGGCAGCTCGGGACTGAGGGGCAGCTCCGGACTGAAGGGCAGCTGAAGGGCAGCGTTGTGAACAGAGTGTCCATGGTGGGGGTGGGGTTATGGTATGGGCAGGAACAAGCTACAGACAACTAAAATTTACATTTTATCGATGGCAATTTGAATGCACAGAGATACCATAAGCTACGGACAACAAACAATTGCATTTTGTTGATGGCACTTGGAATTCACAGAAATACCGTGACGAGATCCTGAGGCCGATTGTTGTGCCATTCATCTGCTGCCATCACCTCATGTTTCAGCATGATAATGCACGGCCCCATGTCGCAAGGATCTGTACACAACTACTGGAAGCTAAAATTGTCCCAGTTCTTCCATGACCTGCATGCTCACCAGACATGTCATCCATTGAGCATGTTTGGGATGCTCTGGATCGACAGCGTGTTTCAGTTCCTGCTAATATCCAGCAACTTCTCACAGCAAATTGAAGAGGAGTGGGACAACATTCCACAAGCCACAAACAACAGCCTGATCAACTCTATGTGAAGGAGATGTGTCTCGCTGCATGAGGCAAATAAATGGTGGTCACACCAGATACTCACTGTTTTTCTGATCCAGGCCCCTACCTTTTTTTAAAGGTGTCTGTTACCAACAGATGCATATCTGTATTCCCAGTCATGTGAAATCCATAGATTAGGGCCAAATTAACTCATTTCGATTGACTGATTTCCTCATATGGACTGTAACTGAGTAAAATCTTTGAAATTGTAGCATGTTGCATTTATATTGTTGGTCAGTGTAGATTTCAGTTTGAGGGTTGTGCTGTGGTCATTGTGAAGGTAAAGAAAGATACCAATATTGAAATGAAATCCCCTGGCTTCCCTGTGTGTCAAAGACTAAGGTCTGGAGTCACAGTAACCCCTCTCTACTAAGGTCTGACGTCACAGTAACCCCTCTCTACTAAGGTCTGACGTCACAGTAACCCCTCTCTACTAAGGTCTGACGTCACAGTAACCCCTCTCTACTAATGTCTGACATCACAGTAACCGCTCTCTCTACGAAGGTCAGGCATCACAGTAACCCCTCTCTACGAAGATCAGGCGTCACAGTAACCCCTCTCTACTAAGGTCAGGCATCACAGTCACCCCTCTCTACGAAGGTCAGGCATCACAGTAACCCCTCTCTACTAAGGTCAGGCGTCACAGTAACCCCTCTCTACTAAGGTCAGGCATCACAGTCACCCCTCTCTACGAAGGTCAGGCATCACAGTAACCCCTCTCTACTAAGGTCAGGCGTCACAGTAACCCCTCTCTACTAAGGTCAGGCGTCACGGTAACCCCTCTCTACTAAGGTCTGACGTCACAGTAACCCATCTACTAAGGTCAGGCGTCACGGTAACCCCTCTCTACTAAGGTCTGACGTCACAGTAACCCCTCTCTACTAAGGTCAGGCGCCACGGCAACCCCTCTCTACTAAGGTCTGACGTCACAGTAACCCCTCTCTACTAAGCTCTGACGTCACAGTAACCCCTCTCTACTAAGGTCTGACGTCACGGTAACCCCTCTCTACTAAGGTCTGACGTCGCGGTAACCCCTCTCTACTAAGGTCTGACGTCACGGTAACCCCTCGCTACTAAGGTCTGACGTCACGGTAACCCCTCTCTACTAAGGTCTGACGTCATGGTAACCCCTCTCTACTAAAGTCTGACGTCACGGTAACCCCTCTCTACTAAGGTCTGACATCACGGTAACCCCTCTCTACTAAGGTCTGACGTCACGGTAACCCCTCTCTACTAAGGTCTGACGTCACGGTAACCCCTCTCTACTAAGGTCTGACATCACGGTAACCCCTCGCTACTAAGGTCTGACGTCACGGTAACCCCTCTCTACTAAGGTCCGACGTCGTTGCTGCCAATGACTGGAACGAACTACAAAAATCTCTGAAACTGAAAACACTTATCTCCCTCACTAGCTTTAAGCACCAGCTGTCAGAGCAGCTCACAGATTACTGCACCTGTACATAGCCCATCTATAATTTAGCCAAAACAACTACCTCTTTCCCTACTGTATTTATTTTATTTTATTTATTTATTTATTTTTGCTCCTTTTCACCCCATTATTTTTTATCTCTACTTTGCACATTCTTCCACTGCAAATCCACCATTCCAGTGTTTTACTTGCTATATTGTATTTACTTTGCCACCATGGCCTTTTTTTTGCCTTTACCTCCCTTATCTCACCTCATTTGCTCACATCGTATATAGACGTATATTGACTGTGTGTTTGTTTTACTCCAGGTGTAACTCTGTGTTGTAGTATGTGTCGAACTGCTTTGCTTTATCTTGACCAGGTCACAGTTGTAAATGAGAACTTGTTCTCAACTAACCTACCTGGTTAAATAAATGTGAAATATATAAAAAATAAATATTAGCAATTAAACAAAGGTGATGGGAAAAAATAATGTCCAAGTCAAGAAAGCTTACCAGCAGCCAGCGGTACATAACGCAATTAGTGTGTAATTGTGTGTAATTTGCTAAAGAATTTAGGAATTGAGATATAAGATATATTCCTTGTTTTTAGTGTAGGTACAGTGGGGCAAAAAAGTATTTAGTCAGCCACCAATTGTGCAAGTTCTCCCACTTAAAAAGATGAGAGAGGCCTGTAATTTTCATCATAGGTACACTTCAACTATGACAGACAAAATGAGAAAAAAAATCCAGAAAATCACGTTGTAGGATTTTTAATGAATTTATTTGCAAATTATGATGGAAAATAAGTATTTGGTCACCTACAAACAAGCAAGATTTCTGGCTCTCACAGACCTGTAACTTCTTCTTTAAGAGGCTCCTCTGTCCTCCACTCGTTACCTGTATTAATGGCACCTGTTTGAACTTGTTATCAGTATAAAAGACACCTGTCCACAACCTCAAACAGTCACACTCCATAATAATAATAATAATAATAATCATTTTGCAGACCCCTGCTGTACCACAGACCCCTGCTGTACCACAGACCCCTGCTGTACCACAGACCCCTGCTGTAATCGTCACGGCAGGTATTGACTTACACCTACAATGGGTCTAGCAGTTAAAGAACACAGGGGTAGAGTACATGTGTTGTGCCACAGAGAGTCACCCGAGACAGAACCTGACACCCTTGTCCTTTTTCGGGTTGCTGTAAATCACACCTCTCTGACATGGAAAGAGGAGAGAGTCTAGAGGCCTGGGTCAAAGGGCAACGTTGGCTTGGGGGTGCGGTCAGTGAAGTAGCCACAATCCCCTTTTTTTGTCTGTAATCCAAGACTGTAGTCATTGCCCGTATCGTGGACCGACTGATACATAATGATACTGTTACGATATTGTGGCGTGTAAATTATGAATACAATTATGACAGACAGTCTTAATGAAGTAGAACCACAAGATAACATTTTCACAGCTTGAAAGCTACATCAATGAACCAATTCTTCTGAGTCAGCTCTTCTTCTATCCCAAAGCAAACCATGTGGTGTGAGGATTGAGAGAGAGAGAGAGACAGTACATGTGTTGTGGGGTTAGAGAGAGAGAGAGAGAGAGAGAGAGAGAGAGAGACAGTACATGTGTTGAGAGAGAGTACATGTGTTGTGGGGTTAGAGAGAGAGAGAGAGAGAGAGAGAGAGAGAGAGAGAGAGAGAGAGAGAGAGAGAGAGAGAGAGAGAGAGAGAGAGAGAGAGAGAGAGAGAGAGAGAGAGAGAGAGAGAGAGAGAGAGAGAGAGAGAGAGAGAGAGAGAGAGAGAGAGAGAGAGAGAGAGAGAGAGAGAGAGAGAGAGAACCCCTTTTCCATATTTTATAACGTTATAGCCTTTTTCTGAATTGTATTAAATTGAATATGTTCCTCATCATTCTACACACAATACCCCATAATGACATCACAATACCCCATAATGACAAAGCGAAAACAGGTTTTTAGACATTTTTGCAAATACATGGAAAATAAAAAAAAGAGAAATACCTTATTTACATAAGTATTCAGACCCTTTGCTGTGAGACAGTCACGGCTTTCTTCCGTCGAAGGAGAGGCGGACCAAAACGCAGCTTGGTTGAAGTTCATGGTTCTTTAATAAGAGACACTTAACATGAACAAACTACAAAACAATAAACGTGAAAACCGAAAACAGTCCCGTGTGGCACAAACACTGACACAGGAAACAATCACCCACAAAATACCCAAAGAATATGGCTCCCTAAATATGGCTCCCAATCAGAGACAACAATAGACACCTGCCTCTGATTGAGAACCAATCCAGGCAACCATAGACTTACCTAGACACCTAAAAGAACACAACCCCATGAATCCACAAAAAAAAACCTAGACAAGACAAAACACATAAATCACCCATGTCACACCCTGGCCTAACCAAAATAATAAAGAAAACAAAGATAACTAAGGCCAGGGCGTGACAGTACCCGCCCCCCCCCCCCTAAAGGTGCGGACTCCCGGCCGCACACCTAAACCCATAGGGGAGGTTCTGGGTGGGCGTCTGTCCACGGTGGCGGCTCTGACGAGGGACCCCACTCCACCATAGTCTTAGTCCGTTTTTGTAGCATCCTAGGAACGGCGACGAGGCCTAGGATTGGCAACCCTACTAAATGTCCCCACTGGACTGAGGGGCAGCTCCGAACTGAGGGGCAGCTCCGAACTGAGGGGCAGCTCCGAACTGAGGGGCAGCTCCGAACTGAGGGGCAGCTCCGGACTGAGGGGCAGCTCCGGACTGAGGGGCAGCTCCGGACTGAGGGGCAGCTCCGGACTGAGGGGCAGCTCCGGACTGAGGGGCAGCTCGGGACTGAGGGCCAGCTCCGGACTGAAGGGCAGCTGAAGGGCAACTGGCTGACGACTCTGGCAGATCCTGGCTGACTGGCGGCTCTGGCGGATCCCGGCTGAATGGCGGCTCTAGCGGATCCCGGCTGAATGGCGGCTCTGGCGGATCCCGGCTGAATGGCGGCTCTGGCGGATCCCGGCTGAATGGCGGCTCTGGCGGATCCCGGCTGAATGGCGGCTCTGGCGGATCCCGGCTGAATGGCGGCTCTGGCGGATCCCGGCTGAATGGCGGC
The DNA here is from genome assembly GCF_057628025.1 of Oncorhynchus mykiss. Taxonomy (NCBI): domain Eukaryota; kingdom Metazoa; phylum Chordata; class Actinopteri; order Salmoniformes; family Salmonidae; genus Oncorhynchus; species Oncorhynchus mykiss. The sequence goes on along the minus strand of NC_143026.1, from coordinate 92,208,197 downwards.
TCTGGCGGATCCCGGCTGAATGGCGGCTCTGGCGGATCCCGGCTGAATGGCGGCTCTGGAGGATCCCGGCTGACTGGCGGCTCTGGCGGATCCCGGCTGAATGGCGGCTCTGGCGGATCCCGGCTGAATGGCGGCTCTGGCGGATCCCGGCTGAATGGCGGCTCTGGCGGATCCCGGCTGAATGGCGGCTCTGACGGATCCCGGCTGAATGGCGGCTCTGACGGATCCCGGCTGAATGGCGGCTCTGGCGGATCCCGGCTGAATGGCGGCTCTGGCGGATCCCGGCTGAATGGCGGCTCTGGCGGATCCCGGCTGAATGGCGGCTCTGGCGGATCCCGGCTGAATGGCGGCTCTGGCGGATCCCGGCTGAATGGCGGCTCTGGCGGATCCCGGCTGAATGGTGGCTCTGGCGGATCCCGGGTGAATGGCGGCTCTGGAGGATCCCGGCTGACTGGCGGCTCTGGAGGATGCCGGCTGACTGGCGGCTCTGGATGATCCCGGCTGACTGGCGGCTCTGGATGATCCCGGCTGACTGGCAGCTCTGGAAGCTCCTTGCCGACTGGCGGCTCTGGCGGCTCATGCCAGACGGGAGACTCTAGCAGCTCTGGACAGACGGGAGACTCTAGCAGCTCTGGACAGACGGGAAACTCTAGCAGCTCTGGACAGACGGGAGACTCTAGCAGCTCTGGACAGACGGGAGACTCTAGCAGCTCTGGACAGACGGGAGACTCTAGCAGCTCTGGACAGACGGGAGACTCTAGCAGCTCTGGACAGACGGGAGACTCTAGCAGCTCTGGACAGACGGGAGACTCTAGCAGCTCTGGACAGACGGGAGACTCTAGCAGCACTGGAGAGGAGGAAGGCTCTGGCAGCGCTGGACAGGCGAGGCGCACTGTAGGCCTGGTGTGTGGTGCCGGCACTGGTGGTACTGGGCTGAGGACACGCACCTCTGGGCGAGTGTGGGGAGCTGCCACCGGAGGGCTGATGCGTGGAGGTGGTACTGGATAGACCGGACCGTGCAGGTGCAGTGGAGCTCTTGAGCACCGAGCCTGCCCAACCTTACCTGGTTGAATGCTCCCGGTCGCCCTGCCAGTGCGGCGAGGTGGAATAGCCCGCACTGGGCTGTGCAGGCGAACCGGGGACACCATGTGCAAGGCTGGTGCCATGTACGCCGGCCCAAGGAGACTTACTGGAGACCAGATGCGTAGAGCCAGCTTCATGGCATCTGGCTCGATGCCCACTCTAGCCCGGCCGATCCGAGGAGCTGGTATGTACCACACCGGACTATGCACCTTCACTGGGGACACCGTGCGCTCCACAGCATAACACGGTGCCTGCCCGGTCTCTCTCGCCCTCCAGTAAGCACAGGAAGTTGGCGCAGGTCTCCTACCTGGCTTCCTTGCCAGCCGTGTTCCCTCATATCGCCGGCTCCTCTCCCCGGCTGCCTCTGCTCTCCTAGCTGCCTCCACCTATTCCCATGGCGGATTTCCCGCCAGGATCTCCTCCCAAGTGTAGCAACCCTTGCCGTCCAACACATCATCCCATGTCCATTCCTCCTTGCGCTGCTCCTGCTGCCGCTGCCTGTCACCACGCCGCTTGGTCCTGTTGTGGTGGGTGATTCTGTCACGGCTTTCTTCCGTCGAAGGAGAGGCGGACCAAAACGCAGCATGGTTGAAGTTCATGGTTCTTTAATAAGAAACACTTAACATGAACAAACTACAAAACAATAAACGTGAAAACAGTCCCGTGTGGCACAAACACTGACACAGGAAACAATCACCCACAAAATACCTAAAGAATATGGCTGCCTAAATATGGCTCCCAATCAGAGACAACGATAAACACCTGCCTCTGATTGAGAACCAATCCAGACAACCATAGACTTACCCAGACACCTAAAAGAGCACAACCCCATAAATATATTCAAAAAAACTAGACCAAAACACATAAATCACCCATGTCACACCCTGGCCTAACCAAAATAATAAAGAAAACAATGATAACTAAAGCCAGGGCGTGACAGAGACTCTAAATTGAGCTCAGGTGCATCCTGTTTCCATTGATCATCCATGAGATGTTTCTACATCTTAATTGGAGTCCATCTGTGGAAATTAAAATGATTGGACATGATTTGGAAAGGCACACACCACAGCTGACAGTGCATGTCAGAGCAAAAACAAAGCCATGACATCGAAGGAATTTTCCATAGAGCTCTGAGACTGGCTTTTGTTGAGCCACAGATCTGGGGAAGGGTATCAAAACACATTGCATTGCAGCATTGAAGGTCCCCAAGAACACAGCGGCCTCCGTCATTCTTAAATAGAGAATTTTGAAACCACCAACACTCTTCCAAGAGCTGGCCGCCCGGCCAAACTGAGCAATTGGGGTAGAAGGGCCTTGGTCAGGGAGGTGACCAAGAACCCGATGGTCACTCTGACAGAGCTCGAGAGTTCCTCTGTGGAGAAGGGAGAACCTTCCAGAAGGACAACCATCTCTGCAGCACTCCACCAATCAGGCCTTTACGGTAGAGTGGCCAGAAGGAAGCCACTCCTCAGTAAAAGGCACATGACAGCACACTAAGACTTTGCCAAAAGGCTCCTAAAGGACTCTGACCATGAGAAACAAGATTCTCTGGTTTGATGACACCAATATTGAACTCTTTGGCCAGAATGCCAAGTGTCACGTCTGGAGGAAACCTGGCACCATCCCTACGGTGAAGCATGGTGGTGGCAGCATCATGCTGTGGGGATGATTTTCAGCAGCAGGGACTGGGAGACTTGTCAGGATTGAGGGAACGATGATTGAAGAAAAGTATAGAGAGATCCTTGATGAAAACCTGCTCCAGAGCGCTCAGGACTTCAGACTGGGGCGAAGGCTCACCTTCCAACAGGACAACAACCCTTATCACACAGCCAAGACAACACAGTAGTGATTTCGGGTCAAGTCTTCGAATGTCCTTGTGCGGTCCAGCCAGGGCCCAGGCTTGAACCTGATCGAACATCTCTGGAGAGACCTGAAAATAGCTGTGCAGCAACGCTCCCCATCCAACCTAACAGAGCTTGAGAGTATCTTCAGAGAAAAATGGGAGAAACTCCCCAAATACAGGTGTGCCAAGCTTGTAGCGTCATACCCAAGAAGACTTGAGGCTGTAATCGCTGCAAAAGGTGCTTCAATAAAGTAAATAGAGTAAAAGGTCCGAATTTAAATGTGATATTTCCGTTTTTTTCATTTTAAAATTCTAAAAACCTGTTTTTGCTTTGTCATTATGGGGTATTGTGTGTAGATTGCAGAGGGAAAATTGTTGAGCCATTTTACTGCATTATAGTTCATATAGGGATAGGGACACGTGGTCTGTGGTTTTAAGGCCGGTTGGACGTATTGCCAAATTCTCTAAAATGACGTTGGAGGCGGCTTATGGTAGAGAAATCAGCATCAAATTATCTGGCAGCAGCTCCGGGGTGGATATTCCTGCAGTCAATATTCCAATTGTACGTTTCCTCAAAATTTGAGACATCTGTGGCATTGTGTTGTGTGACCAAAACTGCCCATTTTAGAGTGGACTTTTATTGTCCCCAGCACAAGGTGCTCCTGTGTAATGATCATGCTGATTAATCAGCTTCTTGATATGCCACACTTGTCAGGTGGATGGACTATCTTGGCAAAGGAGAAATGCTAACTAGCGTGGATGTAATCAAATTTGTGCCCAACATTTGAAAGAGGTAAGCTTTTTGAATATTGAATATTTATGTGATATTTTAGTTCAGCTAATGAATCATGGGACCAACACTTTACATGTTTTATATTTTTATTCAGTATAGTTGTCTCTTTGATGGATAGATGGTCAAATCAAATGTATTTATATATCCCTTCTTACATCAGCTGATATCTCAAAGGGCTGTACAGAAACCCAGCCTAAAACCCCAAACAGCAAGCAATGCAGGTGTAGAAGCACGGTGGCTAGGAAAAACTCCCTAGAAAGGCCAAAACCTAGGAAGAAACCTAGAGAGGAACCAGGTTATTAGGGGTGGCCAGTCCTCATCTGACTGTGCCGGGTAGAGATTATATCAGAAACATGGCCAAGATGTTCAAATGACCAGCAGGGTCAAATAATAATAATCACAGTAGTTGTCGAGGGTGCAGCAAGTCAGCACCTCAGGAGTAAATGTCAGTTGGCTTTTCATAGCCGATCATTTAAGAGTATCTCTACCGCTCCTGCTGTCTCTAGAGAGTTGAAAACAGCAGGTCTGTTTTTGTAAACAAGTCTGCAAGTTGTCAATCCCCTGATTGACTGAGGATGTCCAGGCCGTCTAGTTGTCTCTTTGATGGACAGATTGTCCCCTGATTGAACCAGGACATCTAGTTCTCTCTTTCATGGACAGATTGTCCCTTGATTGACTGAGGATGTCCAGGCCATCTAGTTGGCTCTTTGATGGACAGATTGTCCCCTGATTGAACCAGGACATCTAGTTGTCTCTTTCATGGACAGATTGTCTCCTGATTGACTGAGGATGTCCAGGCCATCTAGTTGGCTCTTTCATGGACAGATTGTCCCCTGATTGACTGAGGATGTCCATAGAAACAATCCTGTTCTCTCTCTCTGTTGTCTTTATTGTGTTGTGTTTACAATTCCTGTCCTTGAATATTCATTATTATGCCACTTCAATATTCATATACTGTACCATAATATGTCGTGTAAGCCTACACATACAGTGGGACAAAAAAGTATTTAGTCAGCCACCAATTATGCAAGTTCTCTCACTTAAAAAGATGAGGCCTGTAATTTTCATCATAGGTACACTCCAACTATGACAGACAAAATGAGAAGAAAAAAAATCCAGAAAATTACATTGTAGGATTTTTAATGAATTTATTTGCAAATTATGGTGGAAAATAAGTATTTGGTCACCTACAAACAAGCAAGATATCTGGCTCTCACAAACCTGTAAATTCTTCTTTAAGAGGCTCCTCTGTCCTCCACTCGTTACCTGTATTAATGGCACCTGTTTGAACTTGCTATCAGTATAAAAGACACCGGTCCACAACCTCAAACAGTCACACTCCAAACTTCACTATGGCCAAGACCAAAGAGCTGTCAAAGGACACCAGAAACAAAATTGTAGACCTGCACCAGGCTGGGAAGACTGAATATGCAATAGGTAAGCAGCTTGGTTTGAAGAAATCAACTGTGGGAGCAATTATTAGGAAATGGAAGACATACAAGACCACTGATAATCTCCCTCGATCTGGGGCTCCACGCAAGATCTCACTCCGTGGGGTCAAAATGATCACAAGAATGGTGAGCAAAAATCCCAGAACCACACAGGGGGACCTAGTGAATGACCTGCAGAGAGCTGGGACCAAAGTAACAAAGCCTACCATCAGTAATACACTACGCCACCAGGGACTCAAATCCTGTAGTGCCAGACTTGTCCCCCTGCTTAAGCCAGTACATGTCCAGGCCCGTCTGAGGTTTGCTAGAGAGCATTTGGATGATCCAGAAGAAGATTGGGAGAATGTCATATGGTCAGATGAAACCAAAATAGAACTTTTGGTAAAAACTCAACTCGTCGTCGTGTTTGGAGGACAAAGAATGCTGAGTTGCATCCAAAGAACACCATACCTACTGTGAAGCATGAGGGTGGAAACATCATGCTTTGGGGCTGTTTTTCTGCAAAGGGACCAGGACGACTGATCCGTGAGAAGGAAAGAATGAATGGGGCCATGTATCGTGAGATTTTGAGTGCAAACCTCCTTCCATCAGCAAGGGCATTGAAGATGAAACGTGGCTGGGTCTTTCAGCATGACAATGATCCCAAACACACCGCCCGGGCAACGAAGGAGTGGCTTCGTAAGAAGCATTTCAAGGTCCTGGAGTGGCCTAGCCAGTCTCCAGATCTCAACCCCATAGAAAATCTTTGGAGGGAGTTGAAAGTCCGTGTTGCCCAGCAACAGCCCCAAAACATCACTGCTCTAGAGGAGATCTGCATGGAGGAATGGGCCAAAATACCAGCAGCAGTGTGTGAAAACCTTGTGAAGACTTACAGAAAACGTTTGACCTCTGTCATTACCAACAAAGGGTATATAACAAAGTATTGAGATAAACTTTTGTTATTGACCAAATACTTATTTTCCACCATAATTTGCAATTGTAATTGTAATTAAAAATCCTACAATGTGATTTTCTGGATTTTTTTCTCATTTTGTCTGTCATAGTTGAAGTGTGCCTATGATGAAAATTACAGGCCTCTCATCTTTTTAAGTGGGAGAACTTGCACAATTGGTGGCTGACTAAATACTTTTTTTGCCCCACTGTAAATACTCTGTTGATTTGATCCAGTTTATTTGATTTGTTTTTATGTCGTGTATTTATTTACATGTTACCTACTGGGATAATGATTGTAACCACGTGGAAACCTTTCTGTTTCATTGGATTCAGATGGGCACTTAGAGAGAAGCTCCCTGCCCACCCGGACAGACAACACATAACACATTCCTCAGCTTCTGCTTCATGCAGTGTGCAATATCCTCTCCTAACTGCCTCCCTCCTAATAAAATAGATTAGTTGAAACTCTGAGAGGAGAGCGAACCCCACCCCCAACAAAACCATTATTAGTTCAATATGAATTAGGTCAAAGAGATTGCATAGCTACATCTGCAACTAATACAGGGCTGGGTGTGAGTAGAGTACAAGGAAGATTGTGTTCGTCTAATGTGTTTTAAAAAACCTCCGGGCCCCGCTCTCTTGGAGTTTAGGGTTACATTAAATATGGAGCTTGATGACATTACTTAGCTGTGTAACATTTCTCATATGGGCTCAGCAGTTTTGAAAGAGTAATTTTGGGATGAAACAACCAGTGTCCTTGTTATGTTGGCTGGCGGACATCTTTGATTTCAGAGCTGTGGTCGTTCCACGCATCTTCTGATATTCAACTTTTTTTTTCTTCCCCGGGACGTAGTGGCTGACAGGGACATGAATCGTGTGTTCTCTTTGCGGAGTCTTCCTGTCTTCTCTGAAAAGCGCTGACTCTTCCCGAAGGTCTAGTCCAAATGTGGATAAGGAACACATTATTCAAGGTTGTGGTTAGGAGACAAACAGGGAAACTCATTCTCTGGCTACCACTACAGGACAGCCGCCCTCTGCTCTCATCTTAATGAAAGCTTTATCTTGTTTAAAACAAGATGGGAAAACTCCCAGAGTCAATCAAGAAGGACCCTGTTCCCAAAATCCCCTGTGGATTACAACAGGCTAGCAGCCCCAATACAGAACACACCAAGGAAAAACGCAACATGACGTTGTGAGGATAATTTAGCTCTTCAAAGCCAACTTTATTTGTCACATGGGCCGAATGCAACAAGTGTAGACCTTACAGTGAAATGCTTACTGACAAGCCCTTTAACTAACAGTAGAGTTCAAGAAGAGTTAAGCAAATATTTACCAAATAAACTAAAGTAAAAAATAATAGAAACTTAGACAATAACATAACAATAACGAGGCTATATACAGGGGACACCGTTACCGAGTCAGTGTGCGGGGGGGGGGGGTGGGTTAGAGGTCATTTCTACATGTACGTAGGAGTGAAGTGACCATGCATAGATAACAAACAGTGAGTAACAGCAGTGTGCAAACAAATGGAGGGGAGGGAAGGGGGTCAGTGTAAATAGTCCGGTGGCCATTTTATTAATTGTTCAGCAGTCTTATGGCTCGCCCCCTCATTTCCAAATAATTCCCTAATTTCTAGACGAGCTGAATCTGGTAATTTTTTTTTTTTTTTTTTTACCTTTATTTAACTAGGCAAGTCAGTTAAGAACAAATTCTTATTTTCAATGACGGCCTAGGAACAGTGGGTTAACTGCCTTGTTCAGGGGCAGAACGACAGATTTGTACCTTGTCAGCTCGGGGACTTGAACTCGCAACCTTCCGGTTACTAGTCCAACGCTCTAACCACTAGGCTACCCTGTAATGAATGGTGTGGCTGTTGAACAACTTGAGACTAAATTACTTGGATTGTAAAACTGTCACGGTCAAAACATATAGATTCAATGGTTATAAAGATAGCCATTTTTTCCCCCTAACTTCAGGAAACACTCTCTAGTGGATGGAGGACTAAATCCCCTCGAACTCAACATTTAAATGGACTGGAAAATAACGGTACATTTTGCGACCAATGGCACCCTTCTAGCTAGCTGACAACCAATTTTTTAAGTTAGGTTATGATAGTTTTCAAAAAAGTACCATGTATACACATTTTGTAGGACACGTTGTATATTGTAAAATTCGACTGTGCGACAGACCATGCCATCATTTAATATCCAACGTTTTAGCTCTGAAATATACGGATTTGCTAATGTTGCTAGTTTGGTTTGCTAAATGTTGATATAACTGCTAAGCTAGCAAAAAGGAAATACATTGTAAGAGTTAAATAATACCTATCATGAAAACAACTGAATATTTGTCATTCGTTACCATATCAAAATTGGATTCCTCTGACGGGGGCGTTTTGCACAATCTGCAAAAATGTATTTTGAACTTTGAACTATAAACATTTTGACACCTATCACTGTAGACTGTGTTTCATCTTACAACAGCTACATAGAGGCAGTATTTAGGCAAACGTTACAATGTCTGCGTCAACATTAAACTCATTGGGACACCTAATTTTCATTACAAGACAAAACAAACGTGGGTACACTTTCAGTTATTGTGAAAAATATCATCATCACCTTTCAATGCCTTAACTCTGAAATGTAAAGGTTTATACATATTCAGAATGAGTTATCTTTCTAAAATGTGTATATTGTGCCAAGTTATTTAGCAACACGTATTTAACACCACAGAATGGAGAAAGTCAAGAGAAAGCAGTGGAGTCAGGTGGACATGTTCCATGCCACGGAGAACTGCGGGGCTATCCTCCAGGCTGCCAAGGTAAGTCAGGTGGACCTGTTCCATGCCACGGAGAACTGCGGGGCAGGGATGGCTATCCTCCAGGCTGCCAAGGTTAGTCAGGTGGACCTGTTCCATGCCACGGAGAACTGCGGGGCAGGGATGGCTATCCTCCAGGCTGCCAAGGTTAGTCAGGTGGACATGTTCCATGCCACGGAGAACTGCGGGGCAGGGATGGCTATCCTCCAGGCTGCCAAGGTTAGGCATCTTTTGTTTTTTTTAGGAGATTACCACGTGTATGTGAATTGTATCTGCTAGTAACAGTTTTATTTTCTTATCTACCAAGGTACATGGTGTACCTCGGCAGACGTTGGCAGACTGGCTGAACGACCCGGGTGACCCCATGGTTGTAGCAGTGGACCATCCACATTGCTTGCACCACAGGATGCAAATCCGCTGGTGTAATGCTGTGTCTACTGCGCCAGCCATTGGTTTTCCCCTTCACCAGACAGAGGCTGATGAAATACGCTGACAAAAATACGCAGGCATTTGGTGTTTCTGTATGTAGAATGCAGGACTGACTGTTCTCAATGTGTGTGATGTAAATGTGGATGTGTATGGTGATGCCAAACCAAACTGTTTATCCTGGATGGACAATTTTATATTCTATTCTATTGTAGGCTTCGGCACCCAGGGGATACAATCCCACCACTGGGGAAGAGGTGGTGGGAAATGTGAGGCACAAGAACCTGAGCATGAGGAGGCCGGACACCCTGGACACGGGGAGAGCTGAGTGTGCCACACGTCCGACGATGGACACCTTCTTTACTTCTTATGAGAAGCACTTGAAGGAGTTGTGGGTTGAGGGAGAAACCCAGAGAAATCTATAACTGCGATGAGTCTGGGTTTCGTAGCTGACCAGAGCAGGCGCAAAGTGCTGGCTCCCCGGGGCGCAGAACGCGTGTACCAGCAGGGGACCAAGGAGCACATCACAGTGCTGGCTTGCTTCAATGCAGCTGGGAAGGATGTCCCCCCGTTTATCATCTATCTCAAGTGTTTCCTCGGTGGCCACTGCACACTGGGAGGCCCCCACCCCCCAAGCCTTGTATGGACGGTCAAACAGTGGCTACATTGACGGGGACCTATTCAGGAAGTGGTTTCAGCACTTCATTCAGCATACGGGAGCGCCCTGTCCTTCTCCTCTTCAATGGACACAAGAGACACATGGACCCAGAGGTGCTCGCGGCAGCACTAAGGGAAGGGGTTATACTTCTTTGTCTTTCCACCACACTGAACCCATGTCCTGCAGCCGCTGGTAAGTGGTATACTTTGACCCTTTAAAGGCTGAGTTCTCCAAGGTAGCTGGAGACCTCCGCCATTTTGACAACTCCTACATTGTAAACAAATCAGAATTTGCCAGAGTATTCCGCTACCCGTACCCGCGCTGCAAAGACATGTGCTATGTGGTGGAAGGGGTCAAGAAGTTTGGCCTGTTCCCTTTTGAACCTTCAGCCATTGAAGGGTCCCGTTTAATGCTGTCTTGGTCCCTACCAGGTCCCACTACCGTCTCTCCTGGAACCAGCAGCACTGTGCCGTCCATCAGCACCTCCTCCCCAGTGACCACAGGAGGACCCTCAGCCCCTGCTCCAGTCCCATTCTCTGCTCCAGTCCCATTCTCTGCTCCAGTCCCATTCTCTGCTCCAGTCCCATTCTCTGCTCCAGTCCCATTCTCTGCTCCAGCCCCATTCTCTGCTCCAGCCCCATTCTCTGCTCCAGCCCCATTCTCTGCTCCAGTCCCATTCTCTGCTCCAGTCCCATTCTCTGCTCCAGTCCCATTCTCTGCTCCAGCCCCATTCTCTGCTCCAGTCCCATTCTCTGCTCCAGTCCCACTCTCTGCTCCAGTCCCACTCTCTGCTCCAGTCCCATTCTCTGCTCCAGTCCCATTCTTTGTGCTGTGACTTCTGCCAGCACTAGTTCCACTGTAGGGGTGTGCAGTGACTTCTGCCAGCACTAGTTCCACTGTAGGGGTGTGCTGTGTCTTCTGCCAGCACTAGTTCCACTGTAGGGGTGTGCTGTGTCTTCTGTCAGCACTGGTTCCACTGCAGGGGTGTGCTGTGACTTCTGTCAGCACTAGTTCCACTGTAGGGGTGTGCTGTGACTTCTGCCAGCACTAGTTCCACTGCAGGGGTGTGCTGTGACTTCTGCCAGCACTAGTTCCACTGCAGGGGTGTGCTGTGACTTCTGCCAGCACTAGTTCCACTGCAGGGGTGTGCTGTGACTTCTGCCAGCACTAGTTCCACTGTAGGGGTGTGCTGTGACTTCTGCCAGCACTAGTTCCACTGCAGGTGTTTGCTGTGACTTCTGCCAGCACTAGTTCCACTGCAGGTGTTTGCTGTGACTGCTCTATCAAATTATTAATTATAACATAATAACACACAGAAATACGAGCCTTAGGTCATTAATACGGTCAAATCTGGAAAATATCATTTCGAAAACAAAACGTTTATTCTTTAAGTGAAATATGGAACCGTTCCGTATTTTATCTAACGGGTGGCATCCATAAGTCTAAATATTCCTGTTACATTGTCATAATAATAATAATAATAATAATAATAATGTCATAATTATGTAAAATTCTGGCAAATTAGTTCGCAATGAGCCAGGCAGCCCAAACTGTTGCATATACCCTGACTCTGCGTGCAATGAACGCAAGAGAAGTGACACAATTTCCCTAGTTAAAATAAATTCATGTTAACAGTCAATATTAATTAAATATGCAGGTTTAAAAATATATACTTGTGTATTGATTTTAAAGAAAGGCATTGATGTTTATGATTAGGTACACATTGGTGCAACGACAGTGCTTTTTTTCACGAATGCGCTTGTTAAATCACCCGTTTGGCGAAGTAGGCTGTGATTCGATGATAAATTAACAGGCACCGCATCGATTATATGCAACGCAGGACACGCTAGATAAACTAGTAATATCATCAACCATGTGTAGTTAACTAGTGTTTATGTTAAGATTGATTGTTCTTTATAAGATACGTTTAATGCTAGCTAGCACCTTATCTTGGCTCCTTGCTGCACTCGCATAACAGGTAGTCAGCCTGCCACGCAGTCTCCTCGTGGGGTGCAATGTAATCGGCTATGATCTGTGTCCAAAAATGCAGATTACCGGTTGTTACGGAAACTTGAAATCGGCCCTAATTATGGACCTAGTGCCAGCACTAGGTTCATGGCAGGTATGTGTTGTGACTTCTGCCAGCACTAGGTCCATGGCAGGTATGTGTTGTGACTTCTGCCAGCACTAGGTCCATGGCAGGTATGTGTTGTGACTTATGCCAGCACTAGGTCCATGGTAGGTATGTGTTGTGACTTCTGCCAGCACTAGGTCCATGGCAGGTATGTGTTGTGACTTCTGCCAACACTAGGTCCATGGCAGGTATGTGTTGTGACTTCTGCCAGCACTAGGTCCATGGCAGGTATGTGTTGTGACTTCTGCCAGCACTAGGTCCATGGCAGGTATGTGTTGTGACTTCTGCCAGCACTAGGACCATGGCAGGTATGTGTTGTGACTTCTGCCAGCACTAGGTCCATGGCAGGTATGTGTTGTGACTTCTGCCAACACTAGGTCCATGGCAGGTATGTGTTGTGACTTCTGCCAGCACTAGGTCCATGGCAGGTATGTGTTGTGACTTCTGCCAGCACTAGGTCCATGGCAGGTATGTGTTGTGACTTCTGCCAGCACTAGGTCCATGGCAGGTATGTGTTGTGACTTCTGCCAGCACTAGGTCCATGGCAGGTATGTGTTGTGACTTCTGCCAGCACTAGGTCCATGGCAGGTATGTGTTGTGGGATCCAGAGATGGAGAGGGATTGTTATTCTGATTTTTGTGATAGGGATGGAGGTCGAGATATAATTGTTTGTTTTTATGTGAAATTATTTATTTGTAAAAAAATATATATGTGTTTGTACTGACATGTGACCTACTGGATGTGTGTCTGTACTGACATGTGACCTACTTGTTGTGTGTCTGTACTGACGTGTGACCTACTGGTTGTGTGTGTGTACTGACGTGTGACCTACTGGTTCTGTGTGTGTACTGACATGTGACCTACAGGTTGTGTGTGTGTACTGACATGTGACCTACTGGTTGTGTGTCTGTACTGACGTGTGACCTACTGGTTCTGTGTCTGTACTGACATGTGACCTACTTGTTGTGTGTCTGTACTGACGTGTGACCTACTGGTTCTGTGTGTGTACTGACATGTGACCTACTTGTTGTGTGTCTGTACTGACGTGTGACCTACTGGTTCTGTGTCTGTACTGACATGTGACCTACTTGTTGTGTGTCTGTACTGACGTGTGACCTACTGGTTCTGTGTGTGTACTGACATGTGACCTACTTGTTGTGTGTCTGTACTGACGTGTGACCTACTGGTTCTGTGTGTGTACTGACATGTGACCTACTTGTTGTGTGTCTGTACTGACGTGTGACCTACTGGTTCTGTGTCTGTACTGACATGTGACCTACTTGTTGTGTGTCTGTACTGACGTGTGACCTACTGGTTCTGTGTGTGTACTGACATGTGACCTACTTGTTGTGTGTCTGTACTGACGTGTGACCTACTGGTTCTGTGTGTGTACTGACATGTGACCTACTGGTTGTGTGTCTGTACTGACGTGTGACCTACTTGTTGTGTGTCTGTACTGAAATGTGACCTACTGGTTGTGTGTATGTACTGACATGTGACCTACTGGTTGTGTGTATGTACTGACATGTGACCTACTGGTTGTGTGTATGTACTGACGTGTGACCTACTGGTTCTGTGTGTGTACTGACATGTGACCTACTGGTTGTGTGTGTGTACTGACATGTGACCTACTGGTTGTGTGTGTGTACTGACATGTGACCTACTGGTTGTGTGTGTGTACTGACATGTAGGTGTAGGTGATAGATGCAAACTACATGTTAATCATTTTAAATGTGTGTAAATTGTATTGTCTTTAGTCTGTAATGTCTTTTTTTGTAATGTGTCAGACCCCAGTAAGACTAGCTGTTGCCGTTGGTTTCGGCTAATGGGGATCCTAATACATCTACATTCTTCTTGTCCCAACTTATTTTTGCTTTTCCACCTCTCTTCCAAATCTCACCTTTACTAAAACACCTAAATGAATACCTGCAAGTCTCAGATATCCTGTCTATGTTGTAGCCTGACTGGTGAGCATGTTTAAATCTATTTCCTGTCTATGTTGTAGCCTGAATGGTGGTTATGTTTAAATATATTTCCTGTCTATGTTGTAGCCTGACTGGTGAGCATGTTTAAATCTATTTCCTGTCTATGTTGTAGCCTGAATGGTGAGTATGTTTTAATCTATTTCCTGTCTATGTTGTAGCCTGAATGGTGGTTATGTTTAAATATATTTCCTGTCTATGTTATAGCCTGAATGGTGGGTATGTATAAATCTATTTCCTGTCTATGTTGTAGCCTGAATGGTGGGTATGTATAAATCTATTTCCTGTCTATGTTGTAGCCTGAATGGTGGGTATGTTTAAATCTATTTCCTGTCTATGTTGTAGCCTGAATGGTGGATATGTTTAAATCTATTTTCCCAGGCTGCTCAAACAGAAGTCAGCTTGAAAGAGAAGCGTCGCAGTGATAGAAAAGGGACATCAAAATTGGCTTGTTGTCATCAGCCCCCCGGGCCTGGCCAGGCAGCGTTCTGATCCCCATTTGCCTTTCTCCAGCCGATCCATCAGCGAGGTCTGATTAAACAGAAACATGTCTTCCAGCATTCCCCGTGCATCCCAAATGGCACCCTACACCATATATAGTGCACTACTGTAGACCAGGGCCCTCTGTAGGGAATAGGGTGTCATTTGGGATGCGTACCCCTCTCCGAGGGATGAGTGTCCCTCACTGTCCCACCCTGCAATCACTTCCTGCGGGCTGGCCCCCAAACAAAGGCAGCCTCTCTGTCTCCCTACCCCCAAAAACCCTCACCCCACCGCCTCCCCAACCTGACATGGAGGCAGAGAAAGAAATACAACACATATTTATGAGATTATCTAGAGTCTCGTGTTTCATTTTGATGTTCCAAAACAGTTATTTCATTCTCAGTGAGTGGAAACGTGACCCCAGGAAGTGGTTTCATTTCAGCTCTTGTTCTGTTGTCCTCGGTTATGTTGTGATACTGGCTAGACCAGAGGAACAAATTATAACTTATGGTGCAATTAATGGCACAACAGCAATGAATTACCGCAGCCTAAATATAACATAATGAGCTATAGTAAAGAGGTATTTTAAAGTGAAGTCCAGCCCAGGAACGAGGAGGTGTATGAAACAAAACACTGCCTGAAGAGACAGAGTTCAGATCACTAAAACCTTCTTCAGCTAGCTTGGATCTTAGAGACAGACTGCATAGTTGAGACAAATGAATATAAGGACTTCCTTGTCTTTACAACGGACAGCTATGTCAACTCAGCAATATGCAAGTGCGGACACGATAGAGGAGAGAGCTAAGCTGAAAGAAAAGACTTGCCCTGAAGCAGGATAGGGGTGTGCAGCATAACGAGGGGTAATCAGAGAAGAGGCCTGGTTTGGGGGTTGGAACACAGCACACTGATTTGTAAAAGGCACCGTGTTTTCAGGGGAAGTTGTTATCAACAATAAGCAGTGTTCTGTATTCAGTCTGGTCTGGTCTCATCCCTTAGCGCTGTGCAACTGAGAGTGCTGACATGTCCTCTACCACATGAGAGGCAGGATAACAGACAGACAGACAGACAGACAGACTGAGAGACAGACTGAGAGACAGACAGACTGAGAGACAGACAGACTGAGAGACAGACAGACTGAGAGACAGACAGACAGACAGACAGACAGACAGACAGACAGACAGACAGACAGACAGACAGACAGACAGACAGACAGACAGACAGACAGACAGAGGAACACAATGCTAAACAAGAGGACGATTGTCAGAGTTGAAGAGAAGAATTCGGTCTGTTCTTGAAGAAAGAACAAATATCCCACTGCTTTTTCCCATTACAAGTTCCAGGGGTGACTTCCCCAAACCTTTTGTACCACTTTCCATTCATCCATTACCTTCCAATAGTTAGCAACACAAATGGGATAAAATGTGTGATTTGTGACAAACCTAGGTTGGGTGGAGCAATGTTGAGGAGGTTTAACACACTTAGGTTAACCTGATGAGTTCACGCCGCCAGCAAAACCTGGAAATGTGTTTTTAATCGAAGGAGAGCTACATACAACACTCCCTCTGACAGAGCTTGACCTGCATGCAATATAAGTATTTTAGGAATCGCTACAGTGATTCGATTTGAAGTGAGTTATTCAGGTTGTCATGGAGATATGTTTCAGATCAACCAGATGCCCCAGTGAGTCACATTAGCCTACTAGATATAAACAATTATTTACGAAGAACAAAAGGTTGAAATTGAAATAAATCACAAGTGCAGAGGATGAATGCTTTTTGTGGATCGGGTTGGTTTTGTTTGTAATATGTAGGAACTATTGTGTATTTTTTTTAAAATCCATATCACGTAGCCGAGGCTATCTGTGGGCTAATTCTAAAGATAAATTCTCCAGTTTGTGCTATCAAAAGCTTTTCCTGAACATAAGCCGTCATTAAAAGGCACTCTTATGAACTCTTGTTTCGAGTCGTAAGATATAAAAGCCCACTTATATCCATTATCCAATAAGTGAAAGGACTCAGAAAGAGAATAAACAAACATGGAAACAGGAACATCTACAGTTATGTGTATAGGGTTTGAAATCATTATTTTATATATAGACGTACTTCACCTTTTTTTATTTTACAAAACAGGACAGGAAATTAGACAAAATGACAGGACAAAAAAAAAATAGGAAGTACTAACCTTCGCATGACGTTATCAGCCTTATTAATAAATACAGTATTGTCTGATTCACATGTAGGTCTACAATCTTACACATTTTGAAAGGTCAAATGTTAATATTTGCCTACTCATAGCACTTCAAAGAAAATTGATGCAACCTGGGACAAGACTTGAAGGTAACTTTAAAAAAATATATATATATTTCACCTTTATTTAACCAGGTAGGCTAGTTGAGAACAAGTTCTCATTTACAACTGCGACCTGGCCAAGATGAAGCACAGCAGTGTGAACAGACAACAACACAGAGTTACACATGGAGTAAACAATTAACGAGTCAATAACACAGTAGAAAAACAAGAGAGTCTATGTACATTGTGTGCAAAAGGCATGAGGAGTTAGGCGAATAATTACAATTTAGCAGATTAACACTGGAGTGATAAATGATCAGATGGTCATGTACAGGTAGAGAGAGATATTGGTGTGCAAAAGAGCAGAAAAGTAAATAAATATAAACAGTATGGGGATGAGGTAGGTAAAAATGGGTGGGCTATTTACCGATAGACTATGTACAGCTGCAGCGATCAGATAGCAGCTTTGAAGGTAGAACACAGGAAAGAGCCAGTCATTCACCTAGACTTCTATGATTGGCAGAGAGAAAATATGAGCAACGAGAAAGCAGAACGGTCAAACATTTTTTGTTGTTGTCAATTATCAACAATCGTTGCGGTTGGTCACCAATGAGGTAGAGGCAGCCATTTTCCACAATCTATTTCAATCTGCATCCGTCATTAATTGCTTATTAATACAAACCTAATTTCTCCTCTGCTTGGTAAATAAATAAACAATGCAAATGAAATATTTTACCAAACATCAGAACACATTAGGAGATGACAGATTAGCTATTTATTTTCTCATTTAACAAGCGTTGTCTTGGTAGCCGATTGTCAAAATGTTGTGCGTATGTACCGCTCGTGTTAATCTCTAATATCTGAGACGGGAAATTTGAAGCCGACCTCGTTGAAAAGGAAGCCTCGAGAGACAGCATCTGCATCCTGAATGGCACCCTATTCCCTATCCTCTGGAGCCATATGGGCCCTGGTCAAAAGTAGTGCACTATGTAGGGAATAGGGGGTAATGTGTAGGGAATAGGGTGCATTATGTAGGGAATAGGGTGCATTTTGTAAGGAATAGGGTGTAATATGTAGGTAAAAGGGTGCATTATTTAGGGAAAGGGTGCATTATATAGGAAATAGGGTGCATTGACTAGTGTGCATTATGTAGGAAATAGGGTGCATTATTTAGGAAATAGGGTGCATTACATAAGGAACAGGGTGCATAAAGAGGGGAATATGGTGCATTATTTAGGAAATAGGGTGCATTACATTGTCACACCCTGACCATAGTTTACTTTGTATATTTCTATGTTTTGGTTGGTCAGGGTGTGAGCTGAGTGGGCATTCTATGTTTCATTGTCTAGTTTGTCTATTTCTATGTCTGGCCTGATATGGTTCTCAATCAGAGGCAGGTGTTAGTCATTGTCTCTGATTGGGAACCATATTTAGGTAGCCTGGGTTTTACTGTGTGTTTGTGGGTGATTGTTCCTGTCTCTGTGTTCTCACCAGATAGGGCTGTTAAGGTTTTCGTTACGTTCTTTGTTTTGTAGTGTTTGTATCGATTCGTGTTTTACATTTGTTTATTAAACATGGATCGCAATCTACACACCGCATTTTGGTCCGACTCTCCTTCTCATATAGAAAACCGTGACATACATAAGGAACAGGGTGCATAAAGAGGGGAATATGGTGCATTATGTAGGGAATAGGGTGCATTTTGTAAGGAGTGGGGTGCATTATATAGGGAATAGGGTGCATTATATAGGGGATAGGGTGCATTATGTAGGGAATAGAGTGCATTGTGTAGGGAATAGAGTGCATTGTGTAGGGAATAGGGTGCATTATGTAGGGAATAGGGTGCATTGTGTAGGGAATAGAGTGCATTATGTAGGGAATAGGGTGCATTATTTAGGGAAAGGGTGCATTATATAGGAAATAGGGTGCATTGACTAGTGTGCATTATGTAGGAAATAGGGTGCATTATTTAGGAAATAGGGTGCATTACATAAGGAACAGGGTGCATAAAGAGGGGAATATGGTGCATTATGTAGGGAATAGGGTGCATTACATAAGGAACAGGGTGCATAAAGAGGGGAATATGGTGCATTATATAGGAATAGGGTGCATTTTGTAAGGAGTAGTGTGCACTATGTAAGGAACAGGTTGCGTTATGTAGGGAATAGAATGCATTATGTTGGGATTAGGGTGCATTAAGTAGGGAATGCATTGCATTTTGTAAGGAGTAGGGTGCATTATGTAAGGAATGGAGTGCATTGTGTAGGGAGTAGGGTGCATTATATAGGGAATAGGGTGCATTATATAGGGAATAGGGTGCATTATGTAGGGAATAGGGTGCATTATATAGGGAATAGGGTGCATTATATAGGGAATAGGGTGCATTATGTAGGGTATAGGGTGCATTATATAGGGGATAGGGTGCATTATGTAGGGAATAGGGTGCATTATATAGGAAATGGGGTGCATTATATAGGGAATAGGGTGCATTATGTAGGGAATAGGGTGCATTATATAGGAAATGAGGTGCATTATATAGGGAATAGGGTGCATTATGTAGGGAATAGGGTGCATTATGTAGGGGATAGGGTGCATTATGTAGGGAATAGGGTGTATTATATAGGAAATGGGGTGCATTATATAGGGAATAGGGTGCATTATGTAGGGAATAGGGTGCATTATATAGGAAATGGGGTGCATTATATAGGGAATAGGGTGCATTATGTAGGGAATAGGGTGCATTGTGTAGGGAATAGAGTGCATTGTGTAGGGAATAGAGTGCATTATGTAGGGAATGGGGTGCATTATATAGGGAATAGGTTGCATTGTGTAGGGAATAGAGTGCATTGTGTAGGGAATAGAGTGCATTATGTAGGGAATAGAGTGCATTATATTGGAAATGGGGTGCATTATATAGGGAATAGGTTGCATTGTGTAGGGAATAGAGTGCATTGTGTAGGGAATAGAGTGCATTATATAGGGAATAGGGTGCATTGTGTAGGGAATAGAGTGCATTATGTAGGGAATAGAGTGTATTGTGTAGGGAATAGAGTGCATTGTGTAGGGAATAGGGTGCATTGTGTAGGGAATAGGGTGCATTGTGTAGGGAATAGAGTGCATTGTGTAGGGAATAGAGTGCATTGTGTAGGGAATAGAGTGCATTATGTAGGGAATAGAGTGCATTATATAGGGAATAGAGTGCATTATATAGGGAATAGGGTGCATTGTGTAGGGAATAGAGTGCATTGTGTAGGGAATAGAGTGCATTATGTAGGGAATAGAGTGCATTGTGTAGGGAATAGAGTGCATTATATAGGGAATAGGGTGCATTATATAGGGAATAGAGTGCATTATATAGGGAATAGAGTGCATTATATAGGGAATAGGGTGCATTGTGTAGGGAATAGAGTGCATTGTGTAGGGAATAGAGTGCATTATATAGGGAATAGAGTGCATTATATAGGGAATAGAGTGCATTATATAGGGAATAGGGTGCATTGTGTAGGGAATAGAGTGCATTGTGTAGGGAATAGAGTGCATTATGTAGGGAATAGAGTGCATTGTGTAGGGAATAGAGTGCATTATGTAGGGAATAGAGTGCATTATATAGGGAATAGGGTGCATTGTGTAGGGAATAGAGTGCATTGTGTAGGGAATAGAGTGCATTATGTAGGGAATAGAGTGCATTGTGTAGGGAATAGAGTGCATTATATAGGGAATAGGGTGCATTGTGTAGGGAATAGGGTGCATTGTGTAGGGAATAGGGTGCATTGTGTAGGGAATAGAGTGCATTGTGTAGGGAATAGAGTGCATTGTGTAGGGAATAGAGTGCATTGTGTAGGGAATAGGGTGCATTATATAGGAAATGGGGTGCATTATGTAGGGAATAGAGTGCATTGTGTAGGGAATAGGGTGCATTATGTAGGGAATAGAGTGCGTTGTGTAGGGAATAGGGTGCATTGTGTAGGGAATAGGGTGCATTATGTAGGGAATAGGGTGCATTGTGTAGGGAATAGAGTGCATTATGTAGGGAATAGAGTGCATTGTGTAGGGAATAGAGTGCATTGTGTAGGGAATAGGGTGCATTGTGTAGGGAATAGAGTAAGTTGTGTAGGGAATAGGGTGCATTGTGTAGGGAATAGGGTGCATTATGTAGGGAATAGAGTGCATTGTGTAGGGAATAGGGTGCATTATGTAGGGAATAGAGTGCATTGTGTAGGGAATAGGGTGCATTATGTAGGGAATAGAGTGCATTATGTAGGGAATAGGGTGCATTATGTAGGGAATAGGGTGCCATTTCAGAAGTAAGACGGTTTGGAGGATGGATGTTGTACACATCTTGTCTTCGTCCTTGGCAACCTGAGAGCCTGTAAGCGAGGCAGAGAAGGGGATGGAGGGCAGTGGAGCTTTACACTGGTAAATATGCTGTCTGTCTGATTGAAAGATGGAGACACCTTGCCGCCTGTGACTGTCCTGATGGCACTGTGAGGCCTAGCTCCCTCCCTTATCCACTCCTCAACTCAGATAACATCCACAAAGCCCGGAAAAGGCTATATGGAGAATTCAGACTTTTTTTTTTCAGAATTGGTTGAAATTAGGTTAGGGTTAGGTTTCGGCTACGGTTTTGGTTAGGGTAAGGGTTAAGGTAGAGGTTAGGGTTAGGTTAAGGGTTTGGTTTAAGGTTAGGGTCAATGTAAGGGTCAGTTTTAGACTGCAGGTCAGCAGTGTCCTTATAGTCTCTCCCACAAAGCCATGACACCATGTACATCCCAAATGGCACCCTATTCCCCATTGACTCTGATCAAATGTAGTGACCTACTACCCCATTGACTCTGGTCAGAAGTAGTGCACTATGTAGTGAATAGGCTTCCATTTCCACAGCCAACATTCTCTTCCTGCCCACCTCCCGCCTCCTCCCGTCTGGGTAAATAGCTCAGGATAGGAGCAATGTCCAAGGGGATGCAGTAACTGGTCCTGGATATGGGAACACCTATGTCTGGGGTAATTACCCTGTGTGCAACAATGAATCAAATGAAAGATAGCCCTGTAATCTAGAGGTCTGGCAAAATGTCCGATAAGGAAAGGGTTTCAGATGTCGTTGCGAAGATGGAGCCATATGCGAAAATGATAAATGAGGTAAAGGGAAAGAAGGATAGGCCTAATCTTTAGCCTGATATGGACTGGAGAAATGATCAGATTATTCTGCAATTGACTATTTATAATCTATTTAATTATAATCTCATGTTCAGAATAAACATCAAGGGACTACACTACATAGAATAGGGCTAGTGTCACGTTCTGACCTTAGTTATTTTGTTATGTCTTTTTTTTTGTATGGTCAGGGCTTGAGTTGGGTGGGTTTTTGTCTATGTTCCGTTTTCTATGTTGTGTTTGCCTTTGGCCTGGTATGGTTCTCAATCAGGGGCAGGTGTCGTTAGTTGTCTCTGATTGAGAATCATACTTAGGTAGCCTTTTCCCGCTTGTGCTTATTTTCCTGTGTCTGTGTGTTCCTGTGTCTGTGTTCCTGTGTCTGTGTGTTCCTGTGTCTGTGTTTATTTTCCTGTGTCTGTGTGTTCCTGTGTCTGTGTGTTCCTGTGTCTGTGTTTATTTTCCTGTGTCTGTGATTATTTTCCTGTGTCTGTGTGTTCCTGTGTCTGTGTATTCCTGTGTCTGTGTGTTCCTGTGTCTGTGTGTTCCTGTGTCTGTGTGTTCCTTTGTCTGTGTGTTCCTGTGTCTGTGTGTTCCTGTGTCTGTGTGTTCCTGTGTCTGTGTTTATTTTCCTGTGTCTGTGTTTATTTTCCTGTGTCTGTGTTTATTTTCCTGTGTCTGTGTTTATTTTTCTGTGTCTGTGTTTATTTTCCTGTGTCTGTGTTTATTTTCCTGTGTCTGTGTTTATTTTCCTGTGTCTGTGTTTATTTTCCTGTGTCTGTGTTTATTTTCCTGTGTCTGTGTTTATTTTCCTGTGTCTGTGTTTATTTTCCTGTGTCTGTGTTTATTTTCTTGTGTCTGTGTGTTCCTGTGTCTGTGTTTATTTTCCTGTGTCTGTGTTTATTTTCCTGTGTCTGTGTTTATTTTCCTGTGTCTGTGTGTTCCTGTGTCTGTGTGTTCCTGTGTCTGTGTGTTCCTGTGTCTGTGTGTTCCTGTATCTGTGTGTTCCTGTGTCTGTGTTTATTTTCCTGTGTCTGTGTGTTCCTGTGTTTATTTTCCTGTGTCTGTGTTTATTTTCCTGTGTCTGTGTGTTCCACACGGAACTGTTTCGGTTTGTTATTTCACTTGGTTATTTTTGTATTTTGTCGTGTTCAGTTTGTTCTATTAAATATGGACACTTACCACGCTGCGCATTGGTCCTCCTCTTCTCCTTCATACGACGACCGTTACAGCTCGGAGTTACTTATAGAAAAACATTACAGAAGGTAGTGAATCATATATCCTTCCTGGTTGGCCCTGTCTGGAGGTATTGTCGGATAAGGCCACAGTGTCCCCCGACCCACCCCTGTCTCAGCCTCCAGTATCTACGCTGCAATAGTCTATGTGCCGGGGGGCTAGGGTCAGTCTGTTATATCTGGTGTAATTCTCCTGTCTTATCTGGTGTCCTGTGTGAATTTAAGTATGCTTCCTCTAACCCACTGTTCTCCGGGCGCCGAAGATGTGGATGTCGCTTAAGGCAGAGCCCCGCACCTCTTGGGTTCAATGCGTAAGACACATTTCAGTTTAGGGCATTCAGTTGTACAACTGACTAGGTATCCCCCTTTTCCCTTTACCATTCTAATTATCTCTCTCCTTCTCTCCCTCCCCTCAGGGAGGACCTGAGCCCTAGGACCATACCTGAGCCCTAGGACCATACCTGAGCTCTAGGACCCTACCTGAGCCCAAGGACCATGCCTGAGCCCTAGGACCATACCTGAGCCCTAGGACCATACCTGAGCCCTAGGACCATGCCTGAGCCCTAGGACCATACCTGAGCCCTAGGACCTTACCTGAGCCCTAGCACCCTACCTGAGCCCTAGGACCCTGCCTGAGCCCTAGGACCATGCCTGAGCCCTAGGACCATGCCTGAGCCCTAGGACCATGCCTGAGCCCTAGGACCATGCCTGAGCCCTAGGACCATGCCTGAGCCCTAGGACCATACCTGAGCCCTAGGACCATACCTGAGCCCTAGGACCATACCTGAGCCCTAGGACCATACCTGAGCCCTAGGACCATACCTGAGCCCTAGGACCATGCCTGAGCCCTAGGACCATACCTGAGCCCTAGGACCATACCTGAGCCCTAGGACCATACCTGAGCCCTAGGACCATACCTGAGCCCTAGGACCATACCTGAGCCCTAGGACCATACCTGAGCCCTAGGACCATACCTGAGCCCTAGGACCATGCCTGAGCCCTAGGACCATACCTGAGCCCTAGGACCTTACCTGAGCCCTAGGACCCTACCTGAGCCCTAGGACCATACCTGAGCCCTAGGACCATGCCTGAGCCCTAGGACCATGCCTGAGCCCTAGGACCATGCCTGAGCCCTAGGACCATGCCTGAGCCCTAGGACCATGCCTGAGCCCTAGGACCATGCCTGAGCCCTAGGACCATACCTGAGCCCTAGGACCATGCCTGAGCCCTAGGACCATACCTGAGCCCTAGGACCCTACCTGAGCCCTAGGACCCTACCTGGCTATCCCCAGTCCACCTGGCCGTGCTGCTGCTGCAGATTCAACTGTTCTGCCTGCGGCTATGGAACCCTGACCTGTTCACAGGACGTGCTACCTTGTCCCGTACCTGCTGTTTTTTACCCTCTCGCTCTCTCACCTGTTGTCTCGACTTCTGAATGCTCGGGTATGAAAAGCCAACTGACATACTCAACAGGTATTGATTGACCTGTTGCACCCTCTACAACAACTGTGATTATTTTTTGACCCTGCTGGTCATCTATGAATGTTTGAATAGCTTGAAGAACAATCTGGCCTTAATGGCCATGTACTCTTACAATCTCCACCCGGCACAGCCAGGAAGAGGACTGGCCACCCCTCAGAGCCTGGTTCCTCTCTAGGTTTCTTCCTATCTTCCTGCCTTTCTAAGGAGTTTTTCCTAGACACCGTGCTTGTATGCATCTGCATTGCTTTCTGTTTTTTGTTTTTTTAGGCTGGGTTTCTGCTGATGTAAAATAAAAAAATAAAAAAGGGGCTTTATAATTGCATGTGATTGATTGATGTGCTTGCTTTTTTGCTCTGTTTACTTATCTTCTGTTTTATCTTGCAGGGATGGAAACACTGACACTCAGTCCTTTCGGCTCAGTCACTCACTCCGTCAGATCCGTATCAATAGATGTCCTCTCCAGATGATCTCTCGATGGCCACGTGTCTTTGTGAAGAGAATGCGACTCAGTCCCATATGGCACCCTATTCAGTGTCTAGTGCTATGCATTTGACCAGGACCCACAGGACCCCCAAAAGGCTGGTCATAGCTACTGCAAGAATGACCTATAAGGTGGGTCATAGCTGCTGTAAGAATGACCTATAAGGCTGGTCATAGCTACTGCAAGAATGACCTATAAGGCTGGTCATAACTACTGCATGTTGTACTACTGTAAAAATGACCCATAGGGCTGGTCATAGCTAATGTAAGTTGTACTACTGCAATAATTGACCCATAGAGCTCTGGTCAAAAGTAGTGCACTACGTAGGGAATAGGGCTCCGGTCTAAAGTAGTGCACTACACAGGGAATAGGGTGCCATTTGGAATCCATTCCCCGTCTCTCTAAGGGATGAGTGTCCCTCACTGTCCCACCCTACGATCACTTCCTGCGGGTTGGCCCCGAAACAAAGGCTGCCTCTCTGTCTCCCTATGCCCAAAACCCTCACCCCATCCGCCTCCCCAATCTGACATGGAAGCAGAGAAAGAAATACAACACATATTTATAAGATTATCTAGTGCCTCGTGTTTAATTTTCAAGTAGTGTGCTATATAGTAAAATCGGGTGCGATTTGGGACGAAACCAGTTGATCTTTGTTAGTGACAGTGTGTCCCCTGACAATAACATCTCTCTCCGAAGAGACTCTAATGAGAGACTGATTTGATACACTGCCTCACTCTCAGAATGGCCTCAATTAAAATGTCTGGAAGGACCCGACTGGCCACGGGGTGGGGTGGCGGGGGGAGAGGGATCAGGGGAGAGAGGGAGACGGAGACGGGGGGAGAGAAAAAGGGAGAGAGAGAGAGACCTCCCCTTGTCAGACCACTGCCAAATTAGAATGTATCTGATCAAATAAAATACCCACCTCCCCCCATGTAAAATCAGAACTCCCCCCATGTAAAATCAGAACTCTTCCCACCCATGTAAAATCAGAACTCCTCCCACCAAATGTAAAATCAGAACTCCCCCCTCCCCCCATGTAAAATCAGAACTCCTCCCACCCATGTAAAATCAGAACTCCTCCCACCCATGTAAAATCAGAACTCCTCCCCCCCATGTAAAATCCGAACTCCTCCCACCCATGTAAAATCAGAACTCCTCCCACCCAAAAAACGAGTCACGTTGAATGTGATGCAGCATTAAATAGCTTTGACATCAAAAAACTTGATTACAGTTTTCTTTTAACCAAATTTAAAGCAGACAAAGATGCCGTTCATTTAGCCACTGATCAATTGATCTACACATTCCTCAAACAGAGATACTGAAATCAAATCAAATCAAATTGTATTGGTCACATGCACATGATTAGCAGATGTTATTGCGAGTGTAGCGTAATGCTTGTGCTTCCTGTTCCAACAGTGCAGCAATATCTAACATGTAATCTAACAATTCCACCACAACTACCTAATACACACACATCTAAAGGGATGGAGTAAGAATATGTACATATAAATATATGGATGAGCGATGACTGAGCGGCATAGATGAGTAATCTGAGATATGTAAACATTATTAAAGTGACTCGTTTATTAAAGTGGCCATTGATTTCAAGTCTGTATGTTGGCAGCAGCCTCTCCATGTTAGTCACGGCTGTTTAACAGTCTGATGGCCTTGAGATAGAACCTGTTTTTCAGTCTCTCGGTCCCCAGCTTTGATACACCTGTACTGACCTCGCCTTTTGGATTGTAGCGGGGTGAACAGCCAGTGGCTCGGGTGGTTGTTGTCCTTGATGATCTTGACGAAACACAGCAGGTCTAGGCTATTATTCAAGCTGTTTAACCTAGTGATGAGGGTAGGCCACTTTCCTGAGATCCGGAGACAAGGCTTTAATCACACCTAGATTTAAACACTGTGACAAGTTTGACCCTAATAACTATAGATGCATCTCTGTTAGTAGTAACTTAGGAAAGGTTTTCTGTAGCATAAAAATGACAGAATTCATGGCTTCCTAAGAGAACACAACATTTTAAGTAAAAGTCTAATTGGATTCCTACCTAAACACATAACAACAGATCATATACCATATACCCTGCACACCTTGGTCACACAAAAAAAAAAAACACATTAGATTTTGATTCCGTAGGGCTCAAATCAAATCAAATCAAATGGTATTTGTCACATGCTTACTAACAAGCCCTTAACCAACATTGCCGTTTTAAGAAAAATAAGCGTTAAGAAAATATTTACTAAATAAACTGAGGTAAAAAAATAATAAAAAAATAAAAACGGTATGTGGTGTAGGAGGTCTATCATATTATTATTGTGATCTAAAAGGAATGAAGTTATCTTAAGATTTAGAAGTCCTATGTTTTATGATCCGTGCGTGGTACTGAACGTGTTATATTGTGTCACAGGCATTGACTTGACACATCAATTTTGATATCAAACCCCCTAAGTGAAGGACTTAGAAAATAAAGCAATTTAATGCTTGTTTTCAAACTTACTCGTGTACTGTCCCCTCCAAGGGTCCGCTGGAGTGATCTGGTTGTGTCATAGAAAGCAAAGGTGAATCACTATTCCATCCTTCATATTCCACATGGAAGAAGAAATCAAATGTTGCCTTTTAGCAGTAATCACAACAGAGATGTGCCACTGTGCCACTCTATGTGTGTGTGTGTGTGTGGAAGGGGGGGGGGGGGAGGGGGGGGTGTTCTCCATGGGAAGTTCCTTCCTGTTCTTGCCAACAGAAAGAGTGACGACATGGGTTCAAACACTATTCAATATTTCATTTAATTTAATTTAAAATACTTCTGCTGGGCCTTTAATTTTTTAATTTTTTTATTTAACCTTTATTTGATTGAGCTTGCCTGGCACAACGAACCAATAGAATAGCCCGCAAAACTACAAATCCAGGCAGGCTAAAGCAAACCCTCAAAGTATTCAAAATATTTCAAGTACTATTTGAACCCGGGTCTGGTCTGCACCTTCTTTTCAACCCCATTTGTCTTGTTAATGTACCCCTCTGATTACCTGATTGCGCTGGATGACTGTGGAGAAAATCTGATTGCCAAAATTATATAGAGCAAAACTTTTGATTGGGGAGGGATCTAGGATGTATGATCGTTGACGGGGCCTGATGTGAAATTTGGCCTCATTGATTTCAAATCAGCGAAGTGGCACATGTAATTGTAATCAGACCTTAGAGGATACGTTCTCAGAGCAGTCTATTCTTCTATTCTAAGACCCCTAACTTTCTTTCTATTCAAATGTTTGAGCTTGAACAATATGGTATAATTAAATACAAAAACTATAGTTTAAGCGAGTTGACATGAAGTCTGAAAAAGAAAGGCAATTCACATGAGCACTACAATGCTGTGATGGGAACAGGGTGATATTTGGGACAGAGTTAAACAGTGAGGGTCCACGGCTGTATAATGCCAGCCTCAGTGTTGGTCACTCTGACGGCTGCGTGAGACGCAATTCCATCAACTGCAATTGTACATCTCAAAATGGGTTGATGATTAGGTCTAGATTACATCAAGGTACACATGCAGGGCTTTATAATGCACTGTACATGGTCAGGGTATTTGTGTTACAAAAAGAGCAGTGATTTAAATCAGAAGTGATCACAATATACACTCACCGGACAGTTTATTAGGTACACTACCCCGTTCCCGAAAACAGATCTCTCCTGCAGACAGTGAGCTATATAAAGCAGGCAGACAGGCATCGAGGCATTCAGTTACAGTTCCATTAAATGTTCGAATGGGCAAAACGAGTGACCTAAGCGACATTGAGCGTAGTATGTTACGGTTCCATTAAATGTTCGAATGGGCAAAACGAGTGACCTAAGCGACATTGAGCGTAGTATGATCGTCGGTGCGTTGCACCGGTTCCAGTATGTCAGAAACGTCCGCCCTCCTGGGTTTTTCCACGCACGACAGCGTCTAGGATTTCCCGAGAATGGTTCGAAAACATGGGCGAAAACAATGGGCGAAAACAATGGGCGAAAACAAGCTCCTTGATGTGAGGTCTAAGAAGAATGGCAAGAATCGTGAAAGCTAACAGGCGGGGCCACAAACAGACAAAATAACGTCGCAGTACAACAGTGGTGTGCGGAACGGCATCTTGGAACGTACAACTCATTGATCCTTGTCGCGGATTGGCTATTGCAGCAGACGACCACACCGGGTTCCACTCCTATCAGCTAAGAACAAGAAGAAGCGGCTCCAGTGGGCATGCCATCACCAACACTGGACAATAGACGAGTGGAAAAACATTACCTTGTCCGACAAATCTCTGATGGCAGAGTCAGGATTTAACATAAGCAGCATGAGTCCACGGACCCGTCCTGCCTGGTGTCAACGGTACAGGCTGGAGGCGGTGGTGTACCTCCGTCCAATCTGCAGCAACATGCCTGATTCCATGGTGTCAGCATGGACCAACATCCCTGTGGAACGTCTCCCACTTGTCTAATCCATGCCCCGAAGAATTCAGGCTATTCTGGTGGTAAAAGGAGGGGTCTGACTCGGTACTAGATGGGTGTACCTAATAAACGGGCCAGTGTATATCTTAGATCATCCTCTTCCACACCAATGATATAGTCCTTTCCATCACATGTACTCAATCGAATAGTCAGAGTCAGATCACAGCCAGAATTGTAGTCACAGTCAATAGATAGATAAATAGTCTAAGTTACTGTCAGTCAATAGAATAGTCAGTGTCATAGTCAAAGTTTAAGTAATATAATAGCCATAATCAGAGTCGTAGTTGGCGTCAGAGTCAATAGAATAATCTGAGTCAGAGTCAAGAGAATAGTTATAGACAGAGTGTATAGAGTAGTCATAGTTGGAGTCATCACTGTCAGCGTCAGAGTCAATAGAATACTCATAGCGTGAGTCAGTCAATAGATAAAGTCTGAGTCATAGTCTGAGTTGATTGTCGGGGTTATATTCAGAGTCAATATAATTTTCAGAGTTGGAGTCATAGTTATAGTCTGAGTCAATAGTCGGCGTCTGAGTGAATAGTCAGAGTCTGAGTCAAAGTCAATATAATTGTCACATTCAGAGTCATAGTCGAAGTCCGAGTCAATAGAATAGTCAGTCAGTGTCGACAGTCAGAGTCGGAGTCAATATTATACTCAGAGTCATAGTCAAGAGTCAAGAGGCGAGTCAACGGAGTCAGAGTTGGAGTCAGAATCATAGTGGGAGTCATCATCACAGTCAGAGTTGAAAGAATAGTCATTGTCTGAGTCATCGTAGTCAGAGTCGATGGTTGGAGTTATAGTCAGAGTCAGTGGAATAGTCATAGTCAGTCAATAGTCTGTTATATTCAGAGTCAAAATAATATTCAGAGTCATAGACAAAGGTCAAGATTCAAGAGTCGACTGTCAGAGTCTGTAGTCAGAGGTGTAGTCATAGTAAATAGTCATAGTCAGTCTATAGTCAGAGTCATAGTCAGAGTTACAGTCAGAGTCAATAGAATAGTCATAGTCAGTCAATAGTCAGAGTCAGAGTCAATAGAATAGTCATAGTCAGTCAATAGTCAGTCAGAGTCAATAGAATAGTCATAGTCGGTCAATAGTTAGAGTCAGAGTCAATAGAATAGTCATAGTCGGTCAATAGTTAGAGTCAGAGTCAGAGTTACAGTCAGAGTCAATAGAATAGTCATAGTCAGTCAATAGTTAGAGTCAATAGAATAGTCATAGTCAGTCAATAGTCAGAGTCAGAGTCAACAGAATAGTCATAGTCAGTCAATAGTTAGAGTCAGAGTCAATAGAATAGTCATAGTCAGTCAATAGTTAGAGTCAATAGAATAGTCATAGTCAGTCAATAGTCAGAGTCAGAGTCAACAGAATAGTCATAGTCAGTCAATAGTCAGAGTCAGAGTCAATAGAATAGTCATAGTCAGTCAATAGTTAGAGTCAATAGAATAGTCATAGTCAGTCAATAGTCAGAGTCAGAGTCAACAGAATAGTCATAGTCAGTCAATAGTTAGAGTCAATAGAATAGTCATAGTCAGTCAATAGTCAGAGTCAGAGTCAACAGAATAGTCATAGTCGGTCAATAGTCAGTTATAATCAGAGTCAACAGAATATTCAGTCATAGTCAGAGTCAAGAATCCAGAGTCAAGAGTCTGAGTCAGTAGCCTTTCTCTTTAGCCCGATACTCGTCAATCCTGATTCACACATCCTTGATAGCCTCTTCCTGTTTATAGCCTCTTCCTGTTTATAGCCTCTTCCTGTTTATAGCCTCTTCCTGTTTATAGCCTCTTCCTGTTTATATCCTCTTCCTGTTTATAGCCTCTTCCTGTTTATAGCCTCTTCCTGTTAATAGCCGCTTCCTGTTTATAGCCTCTTCCTGTCTAATTTGTTTCCATCAGTATCATAACTTTCCCCTTCTGAAAAAATAATGGTCCACAAGAAATAGAAGGTATATATTATAAATAATAATATGATAATGATAATAATAATATATAATATCAAATCAAATTTATATCACACGCTTCTTTAACAGCAAGGACTTATGGGTCATTTTCCAACAATGCAGAGTTAAAGAAATGTTAAATATTTAAAAAAAAAATAGAAATAGTGACACAAGGAATAAATACACAGTAAATAACAATAACAAGTAAAAAATAACATGTCTATATATACGGTAAGTACCAGTATAGAGTCGATGTGTACCATGGCTATATATACGGTAAGTACCAGTACAGAGTCGATGTGTACCATGGCTATATATACGGTAAGTACCAGTACAGAGTCGATGTGTACCATGACTATATATACGGTAAGTACCAGTACAGAGTCGATGTGTCCATGGCTATATATACGGTAAGTACCAGTACAGAGTCGATGTGTACCATGGCTATATATACGGTAAGTACCAGTACAGAGTCGATGTGTACCATGACTATATATACGGTAAGTACCAGTACAGAGTCGATGTGTACCATGACTATATATACGGTAAGTACCAGTATATATACGGTAAGTACCAGTATATATACGGTAAGTACCAGTATATATACGGTAAGTACCAGTACAGAGTCGATGTGTACCATGACTATATATACGGTAAGTACCAGTACAGAGTCGATGTGTACCATGTCTATATATACGGTAAGTACCAGTACAGAGTCGATGTGTACCATGTCTATATATACGGTAAGTACCAGTACAGAGTCGATGTGTACCATGGCTATATATACGGTAAGTACCAGTACAGAGTCGATGTGTACCATGGCTATATATACGGTAAGTACCAGTACAGAGTCGATGTGTACCATGGCTATATATACGGTAAGTACCAGTACAGAGTCGATGTGTACCATGTCTATATATACGGTAAGTACCAGTACAGAGTCGATGTGTACCATGACTATATATACGGTAAGTACCAGTACAGAGTCGATGTGTACCATGGCTATATATACGGTAAGTACCAGTACAGAGTCGATGTGTACCATGGCTATATATACGGTAAGTACCAGTACAGAGTCGATGTGTACCATGGCTATATATACGGTAAGTACCAGTACAGAGTCGATGTGTACCATGTCTATATATACGGTAAGTACCAGTACAGAGTCGATGTGTAGGAGTACCAGGTAATTAAGGTAGCTATGTACATGTATCTGAGGCAGCTATGTAGATGTATAGTAGGTAGGGGTAAAGTGACAAGGCAACAGGATAGATAATAGAAAGTAGTAGCAAGGTGAGTGTGTGTGTGTGTGTGTGTGTGTGTGTGTGTGTGTGTGTGTGTGTGTGTCTGTGTGTGTGTGTGTGTGTGTTGGGGTGTGTGTGTGTGTGTGTGTGTGTGTGTGTGTGTGTGTGTGTTGGGGTGTGTGTGTGTGTGTGTGTTGGGGTGTGTGTTGGGGTGTGTGTTGGTGTGTGTGTGTGTGTGTGTGTGTGTGTTGGGGTGTGTGTGTGTGTGTGTGTGTGTGTGTGTTGGGGTGTCAGTGTACAGTATCTCAAAGGCTCCAATTCATACTCCACCTTTTTTTTCCCGTATAAATGTTCTCCCTTTGATGAATGTCCATTCCTTTTGTTGCCTTCTAGGTTTTCATGTCAACCCATTTCTACGGACACAATATCTAACTTCAACGTGCGTGGGGAATGGAGGTTGTTTGTAGACGGTGATACAGTAAACATAATAGATTGTTGGGGGGGGGTCAATACATTTAAATATAAATTAATTGTAACCTGAAGTTAATTGAAAGGTATTGAAATAATTTGGTCAGATATGTAGCTGTGAAATTGGGAGGCCGAAATCACGGTCATGTGCTTTCCGGAAATCCATACGTCCCAGCTGTCCCGCTAGTACACTTCATTAATTAACTTTGTATTGATCATAGACATTTCTTATGGAGACCCACCCTGCCCATTCAACACACTGTTGTTTCACACGTCACACAGATTATTCATGTTGTTGTTTACACTGTTGTTGTTAACGTTGTTATTTCACACATCTGACTCTTACAGTGTTGTTTACATTGCTGTTTACAGTGTTGTTTACAATGTTGTTTACCATGTTGTTTGCAGTGTTGTTTACAGTGTTGTTTACATTGCTGTTTACAGTGTTGTTTACAATGTTGTTTACAGGGATATACTGTGTCGTAATGGAAATATATTCAAAGAATTCTCTGGGGTACTTTCAAAATCCATGAAACCGTTGTAGTTTCCGTTCTCTTAATTCACGTTGTGACTGTGAAAAGAATCCCTGAAAACTAGGGGAGTTAATAAATCCTACTTTCCTTCAAGTGATGGCCTGAGGTAAAGGAGACCTGACACAAGGCAGCTGTTCTTCTGTTCTTCTGTTCTGGCCTGATGTCATATGCATCATGCTGCAAGCCAAGCAAGCCTGCAAGCCTCCATCAGGACCGGTGGTAGTCTTAGGAGAAGCCCGTTTTGTACTATATACTGGGGCCTGTGGAAGTCTTAGGAGAGGAGGAA
Organism: Oncorhynchus mykiss; assembly: GCF_057628025.1. Classification (NCBI taxonomy): domain Eukaryota; kingdom Metazoa; phylum Chordata; class Actinopteri; order Salmoniformes; family Salmonidae; genus Oncorhynchus; species Oncorhynchus mykiss. The sequence continues at coordinate 92,174,007 of NC_143026.1, read as the reverse complement.
TGCAACATACACCTCTCCTGCTTACCCCTCTCCTAACTACCCCTCTCCTGCCTACCCCTCTCCTAACTACCCCTCTCCTGCCTACCCCTCTCCTAACTACCCCTCTCCTAACTACCCCTCTCCTGACTACCTCATCTCCTAACTACCTCCTCTCCTAACTACCCCTCTCCTGACTACCCCTCTCCTGACTACCTCCTCTCCTAACTACCCCTCTCCTGACTACCTCTCACCTAACTACCCCTCTCCTAACTACCCCTCTCCTGACTACCTCTCTCCTGACTACCTCTCTCCTAACTACCTCCTCTCCTGACTACCTCCTCTCCTAACTACCTCCTCTCCTAACTACCCCTCTCCTGACTACCTCTCTCCTAACTACCCCTCTCCTAACTACCTCCTCTCCTAACTACCCCTCTCCTGACTACCTCTCTCCTAACTACCCCTCTCCTAACTACCCCTCTCCTAACTACCCCTCTCCTAACTACCCCTCTCCTGACTACCTCTCTCCTAACTACCCCTCTCCTGACTACCTCTCTCCTAACTACCCCTCTCCTAACTACCCCTCTCCTGACTACCTCTCTCCTGACTACCTCTCTCCTAACTACCTCCTCTCCTGACTACCTCCTCTCCTAACTACCTCCTCTCCTAACTACCCCTCTCCTGACTACCTCTCTCCTAACTACCCCTCTCCTAACTACCTCCTCTCCTAACTACCCCTCTCCTGACTACCTCTCTCCTAACTACCCCTCTCCTAACTACCTCCTCTCCTAACTACCCCTCTCCTAACTACCCCTCTCCTGACTACCTCTCTCCTGACTACCTCTCTCCTAACTACCCCTCTCCTAACTGCCTCCTCTCCTAACTACCCCTCGCCTGACTACCTCCTCTCCTAACTACCCCTCTCCTAACTACCTCCTCTCCTAACTACCCCTCTCCTAACTACCCTTCTCCTGACTACCCCTCTCCTAACTACCACTCTCCTGACTACCCCTCTCCTGACTACCCCTCTCCTGACTACCCCTCTCCTAACTACCCCTCTCCTGACTACCCCTCTCCTAACTACCTCCTCTCCTGACTACCTCCTCTCCTAACTACCTCCTCTCCTAACTACCCCTCTCCTGACTACCCCTCTCCTAACTACCCCTCTCCTGACTACCCCTCTCCTGACTACCTCTCTCCTAACTACCCCTCTCCTAACTACCCCTCTCCTGACTACCTCTCTCCTGACTACCTCTCTCCTAACTACCTCCTCTCCTGACTACCTCCTCTCCTAACTACCTCCTCTCCTAACTACCCCTCTCCTGACTACCTCTCTCCTAACTACCCCTCTCCTAACTACCTCCTCTCCTAACTACCCCTCTCCTGACTACCTCTCTCCTAACTACCCCTCTCCTAACTACCTCCTCTCCTAACTACCCCTCTCCTAACTACCCCTCTCCTGACTACCCCTCTCCTAACTACCCCTCTCCTGACTACCCCTCTCCTGACTACCTCCTCTCCTAACTACCTCCTCTCCTAACTACCCCTCTCCTGACTACCCCTCTCCTGACTACCTCCTCTCCTAACTACCTCCTCTCCTAACTACCCCTCTCCTGACTACCTCTCTCCTAACTACCCCTCTCCTGACTACCTCTCTCCTGACTACCTCTCTCCTAACTACCTCCTCTCCTGACTACCTCCTCTCCTAACT
>NC_143026.1:92117320-92167320 GCF_057628025.1 Oncorhynchus mykiss | reverse complement strand
TGTTGAGGATCAGCATGGCAGATGTGTTGGTACCTACCCTCACCACCTTGGGGCGTGCCGTCAGGATGTCCAGGATCCAGTTGCAGAGGGAGGTGTTTGGTCCCAGTGTCCTTAGCTTAGTGATGAGCTTTGAGGGCACTATGGTGTTGAACGCTGAGCTGTAGACAATGAACAGCATGCTCACATAAGTGTTATTTTTGTCCAGGTGGGAAAGGCCAGTGTGAGTCAGCAAAGCCAACATCTGCTAAGATCTCAGGTAATGGCTTCCTGCAAAAAAAGGTTATCTTTACATCCCAAATGGCAGCCTATTCTCTGTGTAGTGCACTAGTTTTGACCAGACCCCCCATGGGCCCTAGTCAAACGTAGTGCACTATTCTAGGAATCAGTCAAAACTAGCTTTTAAAACTCTGTTATTTGGAGAGTGGAGACCTCTTCATTCCAACGGGATGGGAAACCAACCCCGACTCTCAACACAGACAGAATTGTCTTCAGAATGAAATGGGACATTGCCTCAGCTTGAGGATTAGTCAGAAGTAGTGCACTATGTAGGGAATAGGGTGCCCTTTAGATTGTACACTAGGTCTGTGTGTTGTGATTGTGTGTTGAAGTAGTGCACTATGTAGGGAATAGGGTGCAGGCCATGTTTCTATCCATAACAGCGGTGGTGGTAATGTCTTCAAGATGACTGACAATAGGACAGGAGGGGACAGGACGAGAGGGGACAGGACGGGACAGGACAGGAGGGGACAGGAGTTAAGGGGAGGGGACAGAATGGGACAGGGCAGAAGGGAACAGGACGGGACAGGACAGGAGGGGACAGGAGGTAAGGGGAGGGGACAGAATGGGACAGGGCAGAAGGGAACAGGACGGGACAGGACAGGAGGGGACAGGAGGTAAGGGGAGGGGACAGAATGGGACAGGACAGGAGGGAACAGGATGGGACAGGACAGGACAGGAGGAGACTGGAGGTAAGGGGAGGGCACACGACAGGAGGACGCCCCTCACAGACGCCTCTGTTGTCTGTCTGCCCTGGGACGGGAAGGGAGGGACAGGCTTACCACTCTTCCTCTCCCCTCCTCTCTCCCCCAAGCCTCTCCCATCTTCCCCGCCCAAACCCTACCCCTCTACCCTCTCGCATATTCCCCGCCCCATGCCCACCCCTCTCCCATCTTCTCCGCCCCATGGCCACCCCCTCCCCCCTCCCACCTTCTCCGACCCATGCCCACCCCTCTCCCCCATCTTCCCTGCCCCATGCCCACCACTCCTTCCCTCTCCCATCTTCCCTGCCCCATGCCCACCACTCTCCCCCTCTCCCATCTTCCCTGCCCCATGCCTACCCCTCTCACCCTCTCCCATCTTCTCCGCCCCATGCCTACCCCTCTCCCCCTCTCCCATCTTCTCCGCCCCATGACTATCCCTCTCCCCCTCGTCCCCACACTCCCTGACAACCTGCCGACATCCCAGATGAGATGCATTCTTCCCTCAGAGACACCAAGTCTAAGAGATTGGGACTGGGAGAGAAGGAGGGAGGGAGGAACAGGAAAATCCTTTCTTTATAGTTTGTGCAGCTCCTGTCTTCTCCTTGACCCAAAATGTCTAGCTCTTTATACCAAACCAAGTGGGGGGTTGGGCAGGACTCTGGCTTGTGGCTATAAACTATATTGTGCATTCGGAAAGTATTCAGACCCCTTGACTTTTTACACATTTTATTAAGTTAATTTATTCTAAAATGGATTTAATAGTTTTTTTCCCCCCTCATCAATATACACACAATACCCCATAATGGCATCACAATACCCCATAATGGCATCACAATACCCCATAATGACATCACAATACCCCATAATGACATCACAATACCCCATAATGACATCACATTACCCCATAATGGCAAATCAAAAACGTTTTTTTTATGACATTTTTGCAAATGTAAAAAATAAAATATAAAAACGTTACTCAGTACATTGTTGAAGCACCTTTGGCAGCGACTACAGCCTTGAGTCTTCTGGGGTATGACGCTACAAGCTTGGCACACCTGTATTTGGGAAGTTTCCCCCATTCTTCTCTGCAGAAATCAAATCAAATGTATTTATATAGCCCTTCTTAGATCAGCTGATATCTCAAAGTGCTGTACAGAAACCCAGCCTAAAACTCCAAACAGCAAGCAATGCAGGTGTAGAAGCACGGTGGCTAGGAAAAACTCCCTAGAAAGGCCAGAACCTAGGAAGAAACCTAGGGAGGAACAAGGCTATGAGGGGTGGCCAGTCCTCTTCTGGCTGTGCCAGGTGGAGATTATAACAGAACATGGCCAAGATGTTCAAATGTTCATAAATGACCAGCATGGTCAAATAATAATAATCACAGTAGTTGTTGAGGATGCAACAGGTCAGCACCTCTACCACTCCTGCTGTCTCTAGAGAGTTGAAAACAGCAGGTCTGGGACAGGTAGCAGGTCCGGTGAACAGGTCAGGGTTCCATAGCCGCAGGCAGAAATGTTGAAACTGGAGCAGCAGCACGGCCAGGTGGACTGGGGACAGCAATAAGTCATCATGCCAGGTAGACTTAAGGCATGGTCCCATGGCTCATGTCCTCCGAGAGAAAGAAAGAGAGAATTAGAGAGAGCATACTTAAATTCACACAGGACTTTGGATAAGACAGGAGAAATACTCTAGATATAACAGACTGACCCTAGCCCCCCCGACACAAACTTCTGCAACTTAAATACTGGAGGCAGAGACAGGAGGGGTCAGGAGACATTGTGGCCCCATCCGATGATAACCCCGGACAGGGCCAAACAGGCACGATATAGCCCCACCCACTTTGCCAAAGCACAGCCCCCACACCACTAGAGGGATATCTTCAACCACCAACTTACCATCCTGAGACAAGTCTGAGTATAGTCCATCAAGATACTCGCCACTTCACAACCCAAGGGGGGCGCCAACCCAGACAGGAAGACCACGTCAGCAACTCAACCCACTCATGTGGCGCAACCCTCCTAGGGACGCAATGGAAGAGCACCAGTAGTCCAGTGACTCAGCCCCTGTAATAGGGTTAGAGGCAGAGAATCCCAGTGGAGAGAGGGGAACCGGCCAGGCAGAGACAGCGAGGGCGGTTCGTTGCTCCAGTGCCTTTCCGTTCACCTTAACACTCCTGATACCCTACTGAAGAGGTGAGTCTTCAATAAAGACTTAAAGGTTGAGACCGAGTCTGCGTCTCTCACATGGGTAGGCAGATCATTCCATAAAAATGGAGCTCTATAGGAGAAAGCCTTGCCTCCAGCTGTTTGCTTAGAAATTCTAGGGAAAATTAGGAGGCCTGCGTCTTGTGACCGTAGCGTACGTGTAGGTATGTACGGGAGGACCAAATCACAGATAGGTAGGAGCAAGCCCATGTAATGCTTTGTAAGTTAGCAGTACAACCTTGAAATCAGCCCTTGTCCTAACAGGAAGCCAGTGTAGGGAGGCTAGCACTTTTGGTTCTAGTCAGGATTCTAGCATCCGTATTTAACACTAACTGAAGTTTATTTAGTGCTTATCTGTGTAGCCTGAAAGTAGAGCATTGCAGTAGTCTAACCTAGATGTAACAAAAAAAATAAAAATACATTTTTTTGTTTTGCATTATTTTTGGACAGAACATTTCTGATTTTTGCAATGTTATGTAGATGGAAAAAAGCTTTCCTTGAAACAGTCTTAATATGTTCTTCAAAAGAGAGATCAGGGTCCAGAGTAACGCCGAGGTCCTTCACAGTTTTATTTGAGACTACTGTACAACCATTAAGAGTAATTGTCAGATTCAACAGAATATCTCTTTGTTTCTTGGGACATAGAACAAGCATCTCTGTTTTGTTTAAAAGGTTTAAAAGTAGAAAGTTTGCAGCCATCCACTTCCTTATGTCTGACACACATGCTTCTAGCGAGGGCAATTTTGGGGCTTCACCATGTTTCATTGAAATGTACAGCTGTGTGTTATCCACAAAGCAGTGAAAGTTAACATTACTTTTTCAAATGACATCCCCAAGAGGTAAAATATATAGTGAAAACAATAGTGGTCCCAAAACGGAACCTTGAGGAACACTGACATTTATTGTTGATTTGTCAGAGGACAAACTATCCACAGAGACAAACTGATATCTTTCCCAAAGATAAGATCTAAACCAGGCCATAACTTGTCCGTGTAGACCAATTTGGGTTTACAATCTCTCCAAAAGAATGTGGTGATAGATGGTATCAAAAGCAGCACTAAGGTCTAGGAGCACGAGGACAGATGCAGAGCCTCAATCTGACGCCATTAAAATGTAATTTACCACCTTCACAAGTGCAGTCTCAGTGCTATGATGGGGTCAAAAACCAGACTGAAGCATTTCATATACATTGTTTGTCTTCAGGAAGGCAGTGAGTTGCTGCGCAACAGCTTTTTCAAAAATTTAGAGGAATGGGAGATTCGATATAGGCCGATAGTTTTTTATATTTTCTGGGTCAAGGTTGGGCTTTTTCAAGAGAGGCTTTATTACTGTCACTTTTAGTGAGTTTGGTACACATCCGGTGGATCGAGAGCCGTTTATTATGTTCAACATAGGAGGGCCAAGCACAGGAAGCAGCTCTTTCAGTAGTTTAGTTGGAATAGGGTCCAGTATTGCAGCTTGAAGGTTTAGAGGCCATGATTATTTTCATCATTGTGTCAAGGATGTAGTACTAAAACACTTGAGTGTCTCCCTTGATCCTAGGTCCTGGCAGAGTTGTGCAGACTCAGGACAACTGAGCTTTGGAGGAATATGCAGATTTAAAGAGGAGTCCGTAATTTGCTTTCTAATGATCATGAACTTTTCCTCAAAGAAGTTCATGAATTTATTACTGCTGAAGTGAAAGCCATCCTCTCTTGGGGAATGCTGCTTTTTAGTTAGCTTTGCGACAGCATCAAAAATACATTTTGGATTGTTCTTATTTTCCTCAATTAATTTGGAAAAATAGGATGATCGAGCAGCATATTGAGGGCTCTTCGATACTGCACGGTACTGTCTTTCCAAGCTAGTGCTGTCTGAGAATTTACAGCACGACTTTTGATGATCCTTGGTTGGGGTCTGAGCAGATTATTTGTTGCGATTGCAAACGTAATAAAATGGCGGTCCAATAGTCCAGGATTATGAGGAAAAACATTAAGATCCACAACATTTATTCCACGGGACAAAACTAGGTCCAGCGTATGACTGTGACTGTGAGTGGGTCCAGAGACATGTTGGACAAAACCCACTGAGTCGATGATGGCCCCGAAAGCCTTTTGGAGTGGGTCTGTGGACTTTTCCATGTGAATATTAAAGTCACCAAAAATGTGAATATTATCTGCTATGACTACAAGGTCCGATAGGAATTCAGGGAACTCAGTGAGGCACGCTGTATATGGCCCAGGAGGCCTGTAAACAGTGGCTATAAAAAGTGAAGATCCTCTCAAGCTCTATCAGGTTGAATGGGGAGTGTCGCTGCACAGCTATTTTCAGGTCTCTCCAGAGATGTTCGGTCGGGTTCAAGTCCAGGCTCTGGCTGGGCCACTTAAGGACATTCACAGACTTGTCCCCACCCCACTCCTGCGTTGTCTTGGTTGTGTGCTCAGAGTCGTTGTCCTGTTGGAAGGTGAACCTTCGCCCCAGTCTGAGATCCTGAGTTCTCTGGAGCAGGTTTTTCTCAAGGCTCTCTCTGTACTTTGCGCCGTTGATCTTCCCTTGATCCTGACTAGTCTCCCAGTCCCTGCAGATGAACAACACACCCACAGCATGATGCTGCCACCACCATGCTTCACCTACGGGATGGTGCAAGCATTCCTCCAGATGTGACGCTTGAAATCAGGCCAAAGAGTTCAATCCTAGTTTTGTCAGACCAGAGAATCTTCTTTCTCCTTTAGGTGTCTTTTTGCAAACTCCGAGCGGTCTGTCATGTGCCTTTTACTGAGGAGTGGCTTCCGTCTGGCAACTCTACCATAAAGGCCTGATTGGTGGAGTGCTGCAGAGATGGTTGTCCTTCTGGAAGGAGGAACTCTGGAGCTCTGTCAGAGTGACCATCGGGTTCTTGGTCACCTCCCTGACCAAGGCCCTTCTCCCACGATTGCTCAGTTTGACCTGGCGGCCAGCTCTAGGAAGAGTCTTAGGGGTTCCATACTTCTTCCATTTAAGAATGATGGAGGCCACTGTGTTCTTGGGAACCTTCAATGCTGCAGAAATGCTTTGGTACCCTTCCCCAGATCTGTGCCTCAACACAATCCTGTCTCGGAGCTCTACGGACAATTCCTTCGAACCTCATGGCTTGGTTTTTGCTCTGACATGCACTTTCAAAAGTGAGACCTTATATAGACAGGTGTGTGCCTTTCCAAATCATGTCCAATCAATTGAATTTACCAAAGGTGGACTCCAATCCAGTTGAAGAAACATCTCAAGGATGATCAATGGAAACAGGATGTACCTGAGCTCAATTTCGAGTCTTGGGGCGGCAGGGTAGCCTAGTGGTTAGAGCGTTGGACTAGTAACCGGAAGGTTGCGAGTTCAAACCCCCGAGCTGACAAGGTACAAATCTGTTGTTCTGCCCCTGAACAGGCAGTTGACGGCCTGGGAACAACCCACTGTTCCCAGGCCGTCATTGAAAATAAGAATTTGTTCTTAACTGACTTGCCTGGTTAAATAAAGGTAAAATAAAAAAATAAATAGCAAAAGCTTTGAAAACGTATTTTGTAAAAAGGTATTTATTTATTTTTTTATTTTTTTTATACATTTTCAAAATATTCTAAAAAACCTGTTTTCATTTTGCCATTATGGGGTATTGTTTGTTGATTGATGTATTATTTAATACATTTTAGAATAATGCTGTAATTGTAATATTTCTTTTTAAAAGTCAAGGGGTCTGAATACATTCTGAATGCACCGTATCATCATCATCAGACAGGGGTCATAGGTTAATGTGGAATTTAGCCTATTAAACACAGACTCCAACGCCTTCAGAAAGTCTTCACACCCCTTACTTTTTTTTTTACGGGCTGAATTTAAAATTGATTCAATTGATATTTTTTGACACACTTCTTCACACAATAACCCATAATGTCAAAATTGAATTATGTTTTTTAGAAATGTTTACAAATTAATTAAAAATGAAAAGCCTTGAGTCTTGAGTCAATAAGTATTGAACCCCTTTGTTTTGGCAAACCTAAATAAGTTCAGGAGTATAAAATAGCTTGACAAGTCACATAATAAGTTGTATGACCTCACGTTGTGTGCAATAATAGAGTTTAACACGATTTTTGAATGACCACCTCATCTTTGTAGCCCACACATTATCTGTAAGGTCCCTCAGTTGAGCATTGAATTTCAAACGCAGATTCAACCACAAAGACCAGGAAGATGTTCCAATGCCTGGCAAAGAAGAGCACCTATCGGTAGATGGGTATAAATAGAAATAGCAGACATCGAATATCCTTGTGAGCATGGTGAACTTATTAATTACACTTTGAATGGTGTATCAATACACCCAGTCACTACAAAGATACAGGCATCCTTCCTAACTCAGTTGCCAGAGAGGAAGGAAACCATTCAGAGATTTCAGCATGAGGTGAGGTGACTTTAAAACAGTTACAGAGTTTGATGGCTGTGATAGGAGAAAACTGAGGATCAACAACATTGTAGTTACTCCACAATACTAACCTAATTGACGGAGTGAAAAGAGGGAAGCCAGAATCACAATATTCCAAAACATGCATCCTATTTACAAGAAGGACTGAATCTAGCTCCATTATATACTGGAGGACTGAATCTATCCCCACCCTAGTGAAGGACTGAATCTAGCTCCATATTAAACTGGAGGATTGAATCTAGCCCCACTCTAGTGGAGGACTGAATCTAGCTCCATTATATACTGGAGGACTGAATCTAGCCCCACTCTAGTGGAGGACTGAATCTAGCTCCATATCAAACTGGAGGATTGAATCTAGCCCCACTCTAGTGGAGGACTGAATCTAGCCCCACTCTAGTGGAGGACTGAATCTAGCCCCATATTAAACTGGAGGATTGAATCTAGCCCCACTCTAGTGGAAGTGGAGGACTGAATCTAGCCCCACTCTAGTGGAGGACTGAATCTAGCCCCATATTAAACTGGAGGACTGAATCTAGCCCCACTCTAGTGGAGGACTGAATCTAGCCCCACTCTAATGGAGGACTGAATCTAGCCCCACTAGTGGAGGACTGAATCTAGCCCCACTCTAGTGGAGGACTGAATCTAGCCCCACTCTAGTGGAGGACTGAATCTAGCCCCACTCTAGTGGAGGACTGAATCTAGCCCCATTATATACTGGAGGACTGAATCTAGCCCCATTATATACTGGAGGACTGAATCTAGCCCCATTATATACTGGAGGACTGAATCTAGCCCCATTATATACTGGAGGACTGAATCTAGCCCCATTATATACTGGAGGACTGAATCTAGCCCCATTATATACTGGAGGACTTCTAATGTTAACATGCATGAAACCAAGGCTTTTACGATTACAGCAGTCATCAAAAGAGACACCTGGGGAATAGGAGTGGAGCTAGGCACTGCAGGGCCTGGATTCACCTCTACATCACCAGAGGAACAGATTAGGAGTAGGATAAGGGTACGGCTAAAAGCCATGAGAAGTGGACGTCTAGGACGTCCGGAAAAGAGAGTAGAAGGAGCAGGTTTCTGGGAGCGAAAAAATAGATTCAAGGTATAGTGTACAGACAAAGATATGGTAGGATGTGAATACAGTGGAGGTAAACCTAGGCATTGTGTGAGGTATACTGAAGATAGAATTGATCACGCAACGTTTCTCCGTGGACTGGAAAGAGATCATATATCCATATAGACATCATCAGAGTTATCATCAGTGAACAGTTTCAACAGAGATCATATATCCATATAGACATCATCCGAGAACAGTTACAACAGAGATCATACTTCCATATAGACATTATCAGAGTTATCATCAGTGAACAGTTACAACAGAGATCATATATCCATATAGACATCATCAGAGTTATGTTCAGTTACAACAGAGATCATATATCCATATAGACATCATCAGAGTTATCATCAGAGAACAGTTACAACAGAGATCATACATCCATATAGACTTCATCAGAGTTATCCTCAGAGAACAGTTACAACAGAGATCATATATCCATATATGTATATATATATATATGTGTGTGTGTGTGCATGTTAGAGTGTGTTTGTGCGTGTGAGACAGTGTGTTTGTGTGTATGAGAGCGTGTGAGAGCGTTTGTTTATGTGTGAGAGCGTGTGTGTGAGAGCGTGTGCATGAGAGGGTGTGTATGAGAGGATGTGTATGAGAGCGTGTGTGTGAGAGCGTGTGTGTGAGAGCGTGTGTGTGAGAGGGTGTGTGTGAGACCGTGTGTGTGAGAGCAATGTGTGTGAGGGCGTGTGTATGAGAGTGTGTGTGTGAGACCGTGTGCATGAGAGCATGTGCGTGAGAACGTGTGCATGAGAACGTGTGCATGAGAGCGTGTGTGAGAGCGTGTGTGAGACAGCGTGTGTGTGACAGCGTGTGTGTGAGGGCCTGTGTTTGTGTGTGTGAGAGTGTGTGTGTGAGAGCGTGTGTGTGAGAGTGTGTGAGAGCGTGTGTATGAGAGGGTGTGTGTGTGTGTGTGAGAGAGTGTGTTTGTGTGTGAGAAAGTGTGTTTGAAAGCGTGTGTATGAGAGGGTGTGTGTGAGAGCGTGTGTGTGTGTGTGAGAGCGTGTGTGTGTGTGAGAGAGTCTGTTTGTTTGTGAGAGAGTGTGTGTGAGAGCGTGTGTATGAGAGCGTGTGTATGAGAGCGTGTGTATGAGAGGGTGTGTATGAGAGGGTGTGTATGAGAGCGTGTGTGTGAGAGCGTGTGTGTGAGAGGGTGTGTGTGAGACCATGTGTGTGAGAGCAATGTGTGGGAGGGCGTGTGTATGAGAGTGTGTGTGTGAGACCGTGTGCATGAGAGCATGTGCGTGAGAACGTGTGCATGAGAACGTGTGCATGAGAGCGTGTGTGAGAGCGTGTGTGAGAGCGTGTGTGAGAGCGTGTGTGAGAGCGTGTGTGAGAGCGTGTGTGTGACAGCGTGTGTGTGACAGCGTGTGTGTGAGGGCCTGTGTTTGTGTGTGTGAGAGTGTGTGTGTGAGAGCGAGTGTGTGAGAGCGTGTGTATGAGAGGGTGTGTGTGTGTGTGTGAGAGAGTGTGTTTGTGTGTGAGAAAGTGTGTGTGTAAGAGCGTGTGCGTGAGGGCGTGTGTTTGTGTGTGAGAGAGAGTGTGTTTGAAAGCGTGTGTATGAGAGGGTGTGTGTGGGAGCGTGTGTGTGTGTGAGATCGTGTGTGTGTGTGAGAGAGTGTGTGTGTAAGAGCGTGTGCGTGAGGGCGTGTGTTTGTGTGTGAGAGAGAGTGTGTTTGAAAGCGTGTGTATGAGAGGGTGTGTGTGAGAGCGTGTGTGTGTGTGAGATCGTGTGTGTGTGTGAGAGAGTGTGTGTGTAAGAGCGTGTGCGTGAGGGCGTGTGTTTGTGTGTGAGAGAGAGTGTGTTTGAAAGCGTGTGTATGAGAGGGTGTGTGTGGGAGCGTGTGTGTGACAGCGTGTGTGTGACAGCGTGTGTGTGACAGCGTGTGTGTGAGGGCCTGTGTTTGTGTGTGTGAGAGCGTGTGTGTGAGAGCGTGTGTGTGACAGCGTGTGTGTGACAGCGTGTATGTGAATGCGTGTGTTTGTGTGTGAGAGTGTGTGTGTGAGGGCGTGTGTGTGTGTGAGGGCGTGTGTGTGTGAGAGCGTGTGTGTGTGTGAGAGCGTGTCTGTGTGTGAGAGGGCGTGTGTGTGTGTGTGCGTGTTTGTGTAAGGGAGTGTCAGTGTATTTTAATTTAGTTGACCTTAATTTTAACAAGTTAGTCTCATTGAGATTAACATTCTCTTTTTTTCCAAAAGAGATCTGGCCAAAATAGCTGCACACAAACAGTTTAAAAAACATCAATTTACACATTGAACAGCAAGATGGTTTGGGGAAGTGTAGTGCGGGGTTAGAGGTCAAAACATTGACAGCCATCCTATTTCATTTTCCATCATAGTGTTTAACCTAGCTTTAATTTCAGGACCGTTTGAAGCTTGTTCCAATCAGAAGGGGGTGAGAACTGGAAAGCTTTTTATCCCCCCCCCCCCCCCCCCTAGCTCTGTACCGGCCTTAGGCACAATCAACAAAACACAGTCATGTTTGCGCAGGGCGATTCGTTTTCGTTTGTCTGCTGGACAATGTAGTTACACAGGTAAAATAGGAGCTGTCTCAATAGGACGTTTTGAAATAAAACCGTAGGCGTGATTTAATCTCCGCAGAGCTAAGGAAGACCTGTCACATCCTGACTTTAGATCCTTTTTTATGTCTCTGTGTTAGGTTGGTCAGGGCGTGAGTTGGGGTGGGCAGTCCATGTTTTGTGTTTCTATGTTTAGGTTTCTGTTTCGGCCTAGTGTGGTTCTCAATCAGAGGCAGGTGTCGTTAGTTGTCTCTGATTGAGAATCATACTTAGGTTGCCTGGGTTTCACTGTTGGTTTGTGGGTGTTTGTTTCCGTGTCTGTGTTTGTCACCACACGGACTGTTTCGGTTTGGTTTTCGTTCATGTTCACATTTATTTTTTTGTATTTCTTAGTGTTCACTTTATGTTTTATAATAAACGATATGGACACTTACCACGCTGCGTTTTGGTCCGATCCCTGTTACTCCTCTTCAGACGAAGAGGAGGAAATCTGCCGTTACAGAAACACGGTGTGGTAATGGGCAGCAGCAACAGCGGCCGAAGAAACAGGACTCATGGACTTGGGAGGAAATCTTAGACGGGAGAGGACCCTGGGCACAGCCAGGGGAATATTGCCGCCCCAAAGCAGAGCTGGAGGCAGCGAAGGCAGAGAGGCGCTGGTATGAGGAGGCGGTGTGGTTGGAAGCCCGAGTGTCAGCCCCGAAAATGTATTGGGGGAAGCACACAGGGAGTGTTGGGAAGCAAGGTAGGAGACCTGCGGCAACTTCCTGTGCTTACCGGAGAGCGAGAGAGGCCGGGCAGGCACCGTGTTATGCTGTGGAGTGCACAGTGTCCCCGGTGCGGGTGCATAGCCCGGTGCGGTACATTCCAGCTCCTCGTATCGGCCGGGCTAGAGTGGGCATCGAGCCAGGGGCCATGAAGCCGGCTCTACGCATCTGGTCCCCAGTGCGTATCCTTGGGCCGGCGTACATGTCACCAGCCTTACGCATGGTGTCCCCGGTTCGCCAGCACAGCCCAGTGCGGCCTATTCCACCTCGCCGCACTAGTAGGGCTACGGGGAGCATCCAACTAGGTAAGGTTGGGCAGGCTCGGTGCTCAAGAGCTCCAGTGCGCCTGCACGGTCCGGTCTATCCAGTGCCAACTCCACGCACCAGCCCCGGCACCAGGCTGTCTCTCCGTCTTCTGCCTACAGGGTCTCCCGCCTGTCCAGCGCTGCCAGAGCCTTCCTCCTCTCCAGTGCTGCCAGAGTCTCCCATCTGTCCAGAGCTGCTAGAGTCTCCCGTCTGTCCAGAGCTGCTAGAGTCTCCCGTCTGTCCAGAGCTGCTAGAATCTCCTGTCTGTCCAGAGCTGCTAGAGTCTCCCGTCTGTCCTGAGCTGCTAGAGCCGCCAGTCTGTCCTGAGCTGCTAGAGCTGCCAGTCTGTCCTGAGCTCTGTCCTGCCAGTCTGTCCTGCCAGCCAGCCAGGAGCTGCCAGAGCCGCCAGCCAGCCAGGAGCTGCCAGAGCCGCCAGCCAGCCAGGAGCTGCCAGAGCCGCCAGCCAGCCAAGAGCTGCCAGAGCCGCCAGCCAGCCAAGAGCTGCCAGAGCCGCCAGCCAGCCAGTAGTTGCTAGAGCCGCCAGCCAGCCAGAACTGCCAGAGCCACCAGCCAGCCAAGAGCTGCCAGAGCCATCAGCCAGTCCTGAGCTACCCTTCAGTCCTGAGCTTACTTTCAGTCCTGAGCTACCCTTCAGTCCTGAGCTACCCCTCAGTCCTGAGCTACCCCTCTGTCCTGAGCTACCCCTCTGTCCTGAGCTGCCCCTCAGTACGGAGCTGCCCCTCAGTCCGGAGCTGCCCCTCAGTCCGGAGCTGCCCCTCAGTCCGGAGCTGCCCCTCAGTCCGGAGCTGCCCCTCAGTCCAGTGGGGCTCTTTAGTAGGGTTGCCAGTCATAGGTTGGCGAGGGTCGCCGTTCCAAAGAGGCCACGGAGGCGGGCGAAGAGAAGCATTAGAACTATGGTGAAGTGGGGTCCACATCCCGCGGCAGAACCGCCACCGCGGACAGACGCCCACCCACCCAGACCCTCCCCCATAAGTTCAGGTTTAGCCTTTATTTAGTATGGCCAGGGCGTGAGTTGGGGTGGGCAGTCTATGTTTTGTGTTTCTATATTTAGGTTTCTGTTTCGGCCTAGTATGGTTCTCAATCAGAGGCAGGTGTCGTTAGTTGTCTCTGATTGAGAATCATATTTAGGTTGCCTGGGTTTCACTGTTGGTTTGTGGGTGATTGTTTCCGTGTCTGTGTTTGTCACCACATGGGACTGTTTCGGTTTGGTTTTCGTTCATGTTCACATTTATTGTTTTGTATTTCTTAGTGTTCAGTTTATGTTTTATAATAAACGATATGGACACTTACCACGCTGCATTTTGGTCCGATCCCTGCTACACATCTTCCGTTACCATTTCTGTTTGGCCTGGTATGGTTCCCAATCAGAGGCAGCTGTCGATCGTTGTTGATTGAGAACCGTACTTAGGCAGCCTGTTTTCCCACTATGAGGTGTAGGTAGTTATTTTCTGGTTAGTGTTTGTTGCACCTGTCAGAACTGTTCGGTTATCGTTTTGTTGTTTTTGTTCGTGTTTTCATTCTGGATTAAAAGTAGTATGGATAAATACCACGCTACACTTTGGTCCTCCTCTCCTTCCAAACAACGAAAATCGTTACAAGACCAGCCCAGTCTAATATAGAGAGTACAGTGATGAGTGAGGGACCCATTGTGTAGGCGTGATAGGTGGATATGCTGCACACATAAGCAGGGTTGAAAAGTGACTGGTAGCAGGAATATATAAATACTTCCGGTAATATATACTAACGGTGATATACTTCCGGTAATATATACTAACGGTGATATACTTCCGGTAATATATACTAACGGTGATATACTTCCAGTAATATACTAACGGTGATATACTTCCGGTAATATACTAATGGTGATATACTTCCGGTAATATATACTAACGGTGATATACTTCCGGTAATATACTAACGGTGATATACTTCCGGTAATATACTAACGGTGATATACTTCCGGTAATATATACTAACGGTGATATACTTCCAGTAATATACTAACGGTGATATACTTCCGGTAATATACTAACGGTGATATACTTCCGGTAATATATACTAACGGTGATATACTTCCGGTAATATACTAACGGTGATATACTTCCGGTAATATACTAACGGTGATATACTTCCGGTAATATATACTAACGGTGATATACTTCCGGTAATATACTAACGGTGATATACTTCCGGTAATATACTAACGGTGATATACTTCCGGTAATATACTAACGGTGATATAATTCCGGTAATATATACTAACGGTGATATACTTCCGGTAATATATACTAACGGTGATATACTTCCGGTAATATACTAACGGTGATATACTTCCGGTAATATACTAACGGTGATATACTTCCGGTAATATATACTAACGGTGATATACTTCCGGTAATATATACTAACAGTAATACTGCATATACATGTAAACAAGAGTAATAGTGACCAGTAGCAGGATAAATAGATACATCCTATTGATAATGGCAATCAGGAATCAATGAATCAGTGTTTATGCATGGGGTGGAGGGCATTCACTCAAGGGCATTCAGAGACTTGTCCCGAAGGCACTCCTGCTTTGTCTTGGCTGTGTGCTTAGGGTTGTTATCCTGTTGGAAGGTAAACCTTCACTCCAGTCCGAGGTCCTGAGCGCTCTGGAGCAGGCAAAATCTAAGCAGGCTGTCATGTGCCTTTTACTGAGGAGTGGCTTCCGTCTGGGGTGAAGTACGTTTTTTGCAACATTGCCAGTAATTACTGACATACTTTATCAGTTTAAGTTTATTCGTTTGTAAAAAATGTTCCCATTTGCACATCAAAAACCGAGCTGTAATTCTCATGGAACTGTTTCCAACTCCAGTTGCCACAATGCTTTCCGTTCCACTCTTATTGAGCTGTCTTTAACATGTACCCTTGTTGTGTCCGTTCTCTACCAACTCCAAGTTGCTAACTATTGATTTGCATTTAATTAAACTCATTTATTTGCTTGTGAATGACACAACATTGATCAACGAGATCAATAATAGAACAAATGGCACCCTATTCCCTCTATAGTGCCCTACTGTTAACCAGGGTTGTATGGGGGCTCTAGTCGAACGTAGTGCACTATAAAAGGAATAGGGTGCCATTTGGGACTCACCTCATATAACCAAAGTCAACCGCCGCCGTTTGAGAAGGGGAAGAAGTAGGAAACAACCAATCTATCTCAGAATCATATGCTACGCTTACCTTTTAATGGAATCCGTGCCAAAAGGCACCCTGTCCCCCTATTCACTATACAGAGCCCTGGTCAAAAGTAGTGCACAATATAGGAAGTCGGTTGTTATTTGGGACGAAGTCGTGGTGTCACGACCTGACCAGAAACAATAGTAATTTCTCTACCACATGGGACTGGGAAAGGAGAAAGTCCACAGAAACACAATTTGCAAAAAGTAATGACCATGAACCCTTAGATCAAGGAATTAATTCACACACATCCAAAAATTATCCCCAGGAAAGTTTACAGGACATTTTAATAAGGGGAAATTGTAAAACGCTGCCACACACTGACACCATTTTCCATTCGATTTTCACTTTGTTGAACCTCGTCCTCAGACGAGTTTGGTGGCATTTCAGAGTTGCATTTTCATGTTGTCTCCTGTATAAGCCTCGTTGGGCCATCCTGATCTCAGGAGATCACATCCTGTTTCTCTGAAAGGAAACGAGTGCGCAGCATTCAGGATTGCGAATCGTTCTCCCATATGGCCATTGCCCAAACAGGTGATGCTGTATTGTAACAGGTGATGCTGTATTGTATGTAGTATCAGGTGATGCTGTATTGTAACAGGTGATGCTGTATTGTATGTAGTATCAGGTGATGCTGTATTGTATGTAGTATCAGGTGATGCTCTATTGTAACAGGTGATGCTGTATTGTAGCAGGCGATGCTGTGTTTTATGTGGTAACAGGTGATGCTGTATTGTAACAGGTGATGCTGTGTTTTATGTGGTAACAGGTGATGCTGTATTGTAACAGGTGATGCTGTATCTTATGTAGTATCAGGTGATGCTGTATTGTAACAGGTGATGCTGTATTGTATGTAGTATCAGGTGATACTGAATTGTGAAAGGTCATGCTTTGTTTTATGTGGTAACACGTGATACTGTATTGTAACAGGTGATGCTGTATTGTATGTAGTATCAGGTGATGCTGTATAGTAACAGGTGATACTGTATTGTAACAGGTGATGCTGTATTTTATGTGGTAACAGGTGATTCTGTATTGTAACAGGTGATGCTATATTGTATGTATTAACAGATGATGCTGTATTGTAAAAGGTGATAGTGTATTGTATGTGGTAACAGGTGATTCTGTGTTTTATGTAGTAACAGGTGATGCTGCTGTGTGATAGGTGATGCTGAATGGTGTGTAGTAACAGGTGTTGCTGCTGTGTGATAGGTGATGCTGAATGGTGTGTTGTAACAGGTGATGCTGCAGTGTGATAGGTGATGCTGAATGGTGTGTTGTAACAAGTGATGCTGTGTTTTATGTAGTAACAGGCGATGCTGCAGTGTGATAGGTGATGCTGAATGGTGTGAAGTAACAGGTGATGCTGTGTTTTATGTAGTAACAGGTGATGCTGCAGTGTGATAGTTGATGCTGAATGGTGTGTTGTAACAGGTGATGCTGCAGTGTGATAGGTGATGCTGAATGGTGTGTGGTAACAAGTGATGCTGTGTTTTATGTAGTAACAGGCGATGCTGCAGTGTGATAGGTGATGCTGAATGGTGTGAAGTAACAGGTGATGCTGTGTTTTATGTAGTAACAGGTGATGCTGCAGTGTGATAGGTGATGCTGAATGGTGTGTAGTAACAGGTGGTGCTGTGTTTTATGTGGTAACAGGTGATGCTGCAGTGTGATAGGTGATGCTGAATGGTGTGTAGTAACAGGTGATTCTGTATTGTATGTGGTAGCAGGTGATTCTGTATTATATGTGGTAGCAGGTGATTCTGTATTTTATGTGGTAGCAGGTGATTCTGTATTGTATGTGGTAGCAGGTGATTCTGTATTGTATGTGGTAGCAGGTGATTCTGTATTGTATGTGGTAGCAGGTGATTCTGTATTGTATGTGCTAGCAGGTGATTCTGTATTGTATGTGGTAGCAGGTGATTCTGTACTGTATGTGGTAGCAGGTGATTCTGTATTGCATGTGGTAGTAGGTGATTCTGTATTGCATGTGGTAGCAGGTGATTCTGTATTGCATGTGGTAGTAGGTGATTCTGTATTGTATGTGGTAGCAGGTGATTCTGTATTGCATGTGGTAGCAGGTGATTCTGTATTGTATGTGGTAGCAGGTGATTCTGTATTGTATGTGGTAGCAGGTGATTCTGTATTGCATGTGGTAGTAGGTGATTCTGTATTGCATGTGGTAGCAGGTGATTCTGTATTGCATGTGGTAGTAGGTGATTCTGTATTGTATGTGGTAGCAGGTGATTCTGTATTGCATGTGGTAGTAGGTGATTCTGTATTGTATGTGGTAGCAGGTGATTCTGTATTTTATGTGGTAGCAGGTGATTCTGTATTGTATGTGGTATCAGGTGATTCTGTATTGTATGTGGTAGCAGGTGATTCTGTATTTTATGTGGTAGCAGGTGATTCTGTATTGTATGTTGTATCTGTCATGTACTGTCATGTTGTGTCTTGTCTCTGTCCTTTCCCTTCACCCTGTCTCCCTCTGCTGGTCGTTGTTAGGTTACCTTTTCTCCCCCTCTTTCCCCCAGCTGTGCCTTGTCTCCTCCTAACCACCTCGTCACCCCGTTTCCCACCTGTTCCCTTTTTCCCTCTGATTAGGTCCCTATATCTCTCTCTGTTTTTGTTCCTGTCCTTGTCGGATTCTTGTTTGTTGTGTTTCATGCCTGAACCAGACTGTCGTCATGTTTGCTGTAACCTTGTCTTGTCCTGTCGGAATCTGCCGGTCCGTCTGAGCCTACCTATGTTTGGTAATTAAAGAAGCTCTGTTTAAGTTAATTCGCTTTTGGGTCCTCATTCACGCACCGTAACAGAAGAATCCGACCAAGAATGGACCCAGCGACTTCGGATCCTCTCCACTCAGCCGTCGGGATCCAGGGAGCGATGCTAGGCAGACACGAGCAGGAAGTGTCTGCTGCTCGACATGCCGTTGAGACCCTGGCCACCCAAGTCTCCAACCTCACAGAACAGGTTCACCATCTCCGCCTCGATCCACCGGCCACTTCCAGGGCTTTCGAATCTCCGGAGCCCAGAATCAATAACCCGCCGTGTTACTCTGGGGAGCCCACTGAATGCCGCTCGTTCCTCACCCAGTGTGATATTGTGTTTTCTCTCCAGCCCAACACTTACTCCAGGAGCACTGCTCGTGTCGCCTACGTCATATCTCTCCTTATTGGACGGGCTCGTGAGTGGGGCACGGCAATCTGGGAGGCAAGGGCTGAGTGTACTAACCAGTATCAGGACTTTAAGGAGGAGATGATACGGGTTTTTGATCGATCTGTTTTTGGGGAGGAGGCTTCCAGGGCCCTGTCTTCCCTATGTCAAGGCAATCGATCCATAACAGACTACTCTATTGAGTTTCGCACTCTTGCTGTCTCCAGTGGCTGGAACGAGCCGGCCTTGCTCGCTCGTCTTCTGGAGGGTCTCCGCGCAGAGGTAAAGGATGAGATTCTCTCCCGGGAGGTTCCTTCCAGCGTGGATTCCTTGATTGAACTCGCTATTCGCATTGAGCGACGGGTTGATCTTCGTCACCGAGCTCGTGGAAAGGAGCTCGCGCTCTCCGTCGCCCCCCTCTCCGCATCACTACCATCTTCCTCTGCCGGCTCGGGTGCTGAGCCCATGCAGCTGGGAGGTATCCGCATCTCGACTAAGGAGAGGGAACGGAGAATCACCAACCGCCTCTGTCTCTATTGCGGTTCCGCTGGTCATTTTGTCACTTTATGTCCAGTAAAAGGCCAGAGCTCGTCAGTAAGCGGAGGGCTACTGGTGAGCGCTACTACTCCTGTCTCTCCTTCAAGATCCTGCACTACCTTGTCGGTCCATCTACGCTGGACCGGTTCGTCAGCTTCCTGCAGTGCCTTAATAGACTCTGGGGCGGAGGGCTGTTTTATGGACGAGACCTGGGCTCGGGAACATGACATTCCTCTCAGACAGTTAAAGGAGCCCACGGCCTTGTTCGCCCTGGATGGTAGTCCTCTCCCCAGGATTCAGCGTGAGACGCTACCTTTAACCCTCACTGTTTCTGGTAATCATAGTGAAACCATTTCTTTTTTAATTTTTCGTTCACCTTTTACACCTGTTGTTTTGGGCCATCCCTGGCTAGTTTGTCATAATCCTTCCATTAATTGGTCTAGTAATTCTATCCTCTCCTGGAACGTCTCTTGTCATGTGAAATGTTTAATGTCTGCTATCCCTCCTGTTTCCTCTGTCTCTTCTTCACAGGAGGAGCCTGGTGATTTGACAGGGGTGCCGGAGGAATATCACGATCTGCGCACGGTGTTCAGTCGGTCCAGGGCCACCTCTCTTCCTCCACACCGGTCGTATGATTGTAGTATTGATCTCCTTCCGGGAACCACCCCCCCCCGGGGTAGACTATACTCTCTGTCGGCTCCCGAACGTAAGGCTCTCGAAGATTATTTGTCTGTAGCTCTTGACGCCGGTACCATAGTCCCCTCCTCCTCTCCCGCCGGAGCGGGGTTTTTTTTTGTCAAGAAGAAGGACGGGTCTCTGCGCCCCTGCATAGATTATCGAGGGCTGAATGACATAACAGTGAAGAATCGTTATCCGCTTCCTCTTATGTCTTCAGCCTTCGAGATCCTGCAGGGAGCCAGGTTTTTCACTAAGTTGGACCTTCGTAACGCTTACCATCTCGTGCGCATCAGGGAGGGGGACGAGTGGAAGACGGCGTTTAACACTCCGTTAGGGCACTTTGAATACCGGGTTCTTCCTTTCGGCCTCGCTAACGCTCCAGCTGTCTTTCAGGCATTAGTCAATGATGTCCTGAGAGACATGCTGAACATCTTTGTTTTCGTTTACCTTGACGATATCCTGATTTTTTCACCGTCACTCCAGATTCATGTTCAGCACGTTCGACGTGTCCTCCAGCGCCTTTTAGAGAATTGTCTTTTTGTGAAGGCTGAGAAGTGCACTTTTCATGCCTCCTCCGTCACATTTCTCGGTTCTGTTATTTCCGCTGAAGGCATTAAGATGGATCCCGCTAAAGTCCAAGCTGTCATTGATTGGCCCGTCCCTAAGTCACGCGTCGAGCTGCAGCGCTTTCTCGGCTTCGCGAACTTCTATCGTCGTTTCATCCGTAATTTCGGTCAGGTGGCAGCTCCTCTCACAGCCCTTACTTCTGTCAAGACGTGCTTTGAGTGGTCCGTTTCCGCCCAGGGAGCTTTTGATCTCCTCAAGAATCGTTTTACATCCGCTCCTATCCTTGTTACACCTGACGTCTCTAGACAGTTCGTTGTCGAGGTTGACGCGTCAGAGGTGGGCGTGGGAGCCATTCTTTCTCAGCGCTCCCTCTCTGACGACAAGGTCCACCCATGCGCGTATTTTTCTCATCGCCTGTCGCCGTCGGAACGTAACTATGATGTGGGTAACCGCGAACTGCTCGCCATCCGGTTAGCCCTAGGCGAATGGCGACAGTGGTTGGAGGGGGCGACCGTTCCTTTTGTCGTTTGGACTGACCATAGGAACCTTGAGTACATCCGTTCTGCCAAACGACTTAATGCGCGTCAGGCGCGTTGGGCGCTGTTTTTCGCTCGTTTCGAGTTCGTGATTTCTTATCGTCCGGGCTCTAAGAACACCAAGCCTGATGCTTTGTCTCGTCTCTTCAGTTCTTCAGTAGCCTCCACTGACCCCGAGGGGATTCTCCCTGAGGGGCGTGTTGTCGGGTTGACTGTCTGGGGAATTGAGAGGCAGGTAAAACAAGCGCTCACTCACACTCCGTCGCCGCGCGCTTGTCCTAGGAACCCTCTTTTCGTTCCCGTTCCTACTCGTCTGGCCGTTCTTCAGTGGGCTCACTCTGCCAAGTTAGCCGGCCACCCTGGCGTTCGGGGTACGCTTGCTTCCATTCGCCAGCGTTTTTGGTGGCCCACCCGGGAGCATGACACGCGTCGTTTCGTGGCTGCTTGTTCGGTCTGCGCGCAGACTAAGTCCGGTAACTCTCCTCCTGCCGGCCGTCTCAGGCCGCTTCCTATTCCCTCTCGACCGTGGTCTCACATCGCCTTAGATTTTGTCACCGGACTGCCTTCGTCAGCGGGGAAGACTGTTATTCTTACGGTTGTCGATAGGTTCTCTAAGGCGGCTCATTTCATTCCCCTTGCTAAGCTTCCTTCTGCTAAAGAGACGGCACAAATCATCATCGAGAATGTTTTCAGAATTCATGGCCTTCCGTCAGACGTCGTTTCGGACAGAGGTCCGCAATTCACGTCTCAATTTTGGAGGGAGTTTTGCCGTTTGATTGGGGCTTCCGTCAGTCTCTCTTCCGGCTTTCACCCCCAGTCTAACGGTCAAGCAGAACGGGCCAATCAGACTATTGGTCGCATCTTACGCAGTCTTTCTTTTCGCAACCCTGCGTCTTGGTCAGAACAGCTCCCCTGGGCAGAATACGCCCACAACTCGCTTCCTTCGTCTGCGACCGGGCTATCTCCTTTTCAGAGTAGCCTCGGGTACCAGCCTCCGCTGTTCTCATCTCAGTTCGCCGAGTCCAGCGTCCCCTCCGCTCAGGCTTTTGTCCAACGTTGCGAGCGCACCTGGAAGAGGGTCAGGTCTGCACTTTGCCGTTATAGGACGCAGACTGTGAGGGCTGCTAATAAGCGTAGAACTAAGAGTCCTAGATATTGTCGCGGTCAGAGAGTTTGGCTCTCCACTCAGAACCTTCCCCTTAAGACGGCTTCTCGCAAGTTGACCCCGCGGTTCATTGGTCCGTTCCGTATTTCTCGGGTCATTAATCCTGTCGCAGTTCGACTTCTTCTTCCGCGATACCTTCGTCGCGTCCACCCGGTCTTCCATGTCTCCTGCATCAAGCCCGTCCTTCGCGCCCCCGCTCGTCTTCCCCCCCCCCCCCCCATCCTTGTCGAGGGCGCACCCATCTACAGGGTCCGTAGAATTTTGGACATGCGTCCTCGGGGCCGTGGTCACCAGTACCTCGTAGATTGGGAGGGGTACGGTCCTGAGGAGAGGAGATGGGTTCCCTCTCGGGACGTGCTGGACCGTGCGCTGATCGAGGATTTCCTCCGTTGCCGCCAGGTTTCCTCCTCGAGTGCGCCAGGAGGCGCTCGGTGAGTGGGGGGGTACTGTCATGTACTGTCATGTTGTGTCTTGTCTCTGTCCTTTCCCTTCACCCTGTCTCCCTCTGCTGGTCGTTGTTAGGTTACCTTTTCTCCCCCTCTTTCCCCCAGCTGTGCCTTGTCTCCTCCTAACCACCTCGTCACCCCGTTTCCCACCTGTTCCCTTTTTCCCTCTGATTAGGTCCCTATATCTCTCTCTGTTTTTGTTCCTGTCCTTGTCGGATTCTTGTTTGTTGTGTTTCATGCCTGAACCAGACTGTCGTCATGTTTGCTGTAACCTTGTCTTGTCCTGTCGGAATCTGCCGGTCCGTCTGAGCCTACCTATGTTTGGTAATTAAAGAAGCTCTGTTTAAGTTAATTCGCTTTTGGGTCCTCATTCACGCACCGTAACAGTATCAGGTGATTCTGTATTGTATGTGGTAGCAGGTGATTCTGTATTGCATGTGGTAGTAGGTGATTCTGTATTGCATGTGGTAGCAGGTGATTCTGTATTGTATGTGGTAGCAGGTGATTCTGCATTGTATGTGGTAGCAGGTGATTCTGTATTGTATAGTGTATTCCGCAAGTATTCAGACCCTTTGACTTTTTTCACATTTTTTTACAGTTCAGTCTTATTCTAAAAGCTTCTACAAGCTCTACAAGCTTGGAACACCTGTATTTAGAGAGTTTCTCCAAATCGTCTCTGCAGATCTTCTCAAACTCTGTCAGGTTGGATGGGGAGCATTGCTACACAGCTGTTTTCAGGTCTCTCCAGAGATGTTCAATAGGGTTCAAGTCCGGAATCTGGCCGGGCCACTCAAGGGCATTCAGAGACTTGTCCCGAAGGCACTCCTGCGTTGTCTTGGCTGTGTGCTTAGGGTTGTTATCCTGTTGGAAGGTAAACCTTCACCCCAGTCTGAGGTCCTGAGCGATCTGGAGCAGGCAAAATCTAAGCGGGCTGTCATGTGCCTTTTACTGAGGAGTGGCTTCCGTCTGGCCACTCTACCATAAAGGCCTGATTGGTGGAGTGCTGCAGAGATGATTGTTCTTCTGGAAGGTTCTCCCATCTCCACAGAGGAACTCTGGAGCTCTGTCAGAGTGACCATCGGGCTCCTTGTCAACCTCCCTGACAAAGGCCCTTCTCCCACGATTGCTCAGATTGGCTGGGCTGCCAGCTATAGGAAGAGTCTTTGTGGTTCCAAACTTCTTCCATTTAAGGTATTTCTGTTGTTTATTTGTAATGCATTTGCAAAAAATTTAGAAAAACCTGTTTTCGGTTTTCGTCGTTATGGGGTATTGTGTGTATTATTATAAATGTAATCAATTTCAGACAAATGTAATGTAACAAAATGTGGAAAAAATCAAGAGGTCTAAATACTTTTCTGAATTCACTGTATGTGGTTGGGTTGTGACTGGTAGGCGGTCAGTCAGCCCAGCGAACCCAATCTCTCTCATTCCCTCCAAAAGACAGCACACACACACACACACACACACACACACACACACACACACACACACACACACACACACACACCTCTCTGAATTGTGCGTGACTTTCTCCTCTCTGTGTGAAAAGCCTGTTCCATCGCTTGACGCTCACTCAGTCAGGATGGTGTACGTTTCTCTGTTTCCCGGATGTTGAGCAAATGGCCCAACGCGCTGAACTATTACCATAGGCTCCTCTGTGACACAGACATCGACCGTGATGATCGACAACACAAACACAACCACTTCAAAGATCTAATGATGTATGAATGAAACTTTAGCTCAGCTCCAACTCAAGAAGAAGAGGGAGAGAAAAAAAAAAGCTTCTCTGCACTTTAGTGCGTCACAAAACGGCACCCTATTACCTTTATAGTGCACTAGTTTTGACCAGGGCTCATGATCAAAAGTGATGCATTGTGTAGGGAATAAGGGGTGCCACTTGAGACTAGGTCATGATAATATAATATAATGAAGTGTGAGTTTCTTTGTGCTGGAGAGCTCTGTCTCATATCGCTTCTCCCACAACCATCATGCTCAATATGGTTGCTTCCAAAATGGCACACTGGTCCTACATTTATAGTACCCTGGTCAAAAGTAGTCCACTATATAGTGAATAGGGTCTTTTATCAACATTTTATCTCTTCCTTCCCCCACGGGGCTGCAAACTTCATTATAGAAGAGTTGCTCTTGTGTATAGCAACCCACCGGGGGGTATCCATACTGCCAGACAAGTCTCTTTCTCTCTTTCTCTCTCTCTTGTCTCTGTTTAAACATTTAAATAGTGTTGCTTCTTATTATTGTCCCTCTTTCATCCAGTATGTTTGAAATAATAATGCTGTGGCTGATGGGGAAACTGCTATTGGACAGAGGAGGGGTCTCAGAGGAGACAGAGAGGTGGAGAGGAGACAGGAAGAGAGAGAGAGAGAGAGAGAGAGAGGGGAGAGAAGGAGGAGAGGGGAGTGAGAAAGGGAGATGAGAGAGGGGAGTGAGAAGGGGAGATAAAGAGAGAGAGAAAATATTGAATTGAGAGAGAGAGAGAGAGAGAGAGAGAGAGAGAGAGAGAGAGAGAGAGAGAGAGAGAGAGAGAGAGAGAGAGAGAGAGAGAGAGAGAGAGAGAGAGAGAGAGAGAGAGAGAGAGAGAGAGAGAGAGAGAGAGAGAGAGAGAGAGAGAGAGAGAGAGAGAGAGAGAGAGAGAGAGAGAGAGAACCATTTCAGAGGGGGGAGCAATTCCCCCACCCCCATTCAACCCCCCCACCCCTTCACTAAGCCAATCTTACTGCAAGAGACCGAAGAGGAAAAAAAAGAAAGAACAAATGTTTTCTTGCAGTTGTGAAACACTCATTAAAAAGCAGAGCTATAGAACAAACAAAGATGTTCCTATGAGGCCCTACTCTTCCATTCAAACTAATTTCATAATTTCATCCCTGTTTTAATAAACTAATAATAATTCCTTGGTGTAAAAGGTATTCACTCAGACTTTTCCGGTCGTTTTGTTCTAGTGAGTGAGAGGTGGTATTGTGAGAATGGCAAGGAGAATGGGACTCCAAACCTCTAGAGGTGGAATAGCATCGTCTGTCTGTACTGATGGGAAATCAGCCTGATGTTGTACCAATCTCCTTGGATCCTGGACAATTACATGATTTAAGTGTAATAATATTGAGCCTTTACACATCTGATGTCTGGCTAATGAAGCCAGGGCCTGGATGTCTAATAGATTGCGTCTTGTAAAGGAGAAGCTCAAGTTGAATGTCAAACAACTTTTTGTCTTCATATCTTGAAGTTTTATGAAAGCTGAAGTGTACAAAACATTAGGATATGTTTTTAATACATTTGCAAAAAATGTATTTAAAACTAATTTTGCTTTGTCATTATGGAGTATTGTGTCAAGATTGATGAGATTTATATATATATATATATATATATTTTAATCCATTTTAGAATAAGACTGTAACGTAACAAAATGTGGAAAAAGTTAAGAGGTGGAAAGACTTTCCGAAGGCACTTTATATATAAAGTACCAGTCAAAAATAACATAGTTATATATATATATATCAACATAATTATATAGTTATATATATATATAAACATAATCGATGTACAGTACCAGTCAAAAGTTTGGACACACCTACTCATTCAAGGGTTTTTCTTTATCTTTATCATTTTCTACACTGTTGAATAATAGTGAAGACATCAAACTATGAAATAACACATGGAATCATGTACTAACCTCAAGAAATGTCAACAAATCAAAATATATTTTATATTTGAGATTCTTTAAAGTAGCCATCGTTTGCCTTGATGACAACTTTGCACACTCTTGGCATTCTCTCAACCAGCTTCACCTAGAATGCTTTTCCAACAGTCTTGAAGGAGTTCCCACATATGCTGAGCACTTGTCGGCTGCTTTTCCTTCACTCTGCGGCCCAACTCATCCCAAACAATCTCAATTGGGTTGAGGTCGGGTGATTGTGGAGGCCAGGTCATGTGATGCAGCACTCCATCACACTCCTTCTTGGTCAAATAGCCCTTACACAACCTGGTGGTGTGTTGGGTCACTGTCCTGTTGAAGAACAAATTCAAGTCCCACTGAGCGCAAACCAGATGGGATGGCGTATCGCTGCAGAATGCTGTGGTCGCCATGCTGGGTAAGTGTGCCTTGAATTCTAAATAAATCACTAACGACAACTGCCTCTGATTGAGAACCATACCAGGCCAAACGCAAAACACAACATAGAAAAAGGAACATAGACAACCCACCCCAACTCACCATAATAAAACAAAGGCAAAACAAAAGGTCAGAACGTGACAGCACCCCCCCCCCCCCCAAAAGGTGAGGAATCCGGCGACAGTGTCACCAGCAAAGCATCCCAACACCATCACACCTCCTCCTCCATGATTCACGGTGGGAACCACACACAAGAAGAGATCATCCGTTCACCTACTCTGCATCTCACAGAGACACGGCGGTTGGAACCAAAAATCTCAAATTTGGACTCACCAGACCAAAGGACAGATTTCCTCCGGTCTACTGTCCATTGCTCGTGGTTCTTGGCCCAAGCAAGTCTCTTCTTCTTATTGGTGTCCTTTAGTAATGGTTCATTTGCAAGAATTCAACCATGAAGGCCTGATTTACGCAGTCTCCTCTGAACAGTTGATGTTGAGATGTGTCTGTTACTTGAACTTTGTGAAGCATTTATTTGGGCTGCAACTTCTGTGGCTGAACATATCCCTTGCGGCAGAGGTAACTCTGGGTCTTCCTTTCCTGTGGCGGTCTTCATGAGAGCCAGTTCCATCTAGTGCTTGATGGTTTTTGCGACTGCACTTGAAAAAACTTTAAAAGTTCTTGAAATGTTCCGGATTGACTGACCTTCATGTCTTAAAGTAATGATGGACTGTCGTTTCTCTTTGCTTATTCGAGCTGTTCTTGCCATAATATGGACTTGGTCAATGTACAATGTACAATTCTACAATGTAGAAAATAGTTTAAAAAATAAATACCCTTGAATGAATAGGTGTGTCCAAACTTTTGACTGGTACTGTATATATGTATATATATATATATTTATATATGTTACAGTGCATTTGGAAAGTATTGTCACGACTTCCGCCGAAGTCGGTTCCTCTCCTTGTTCGTTCGGCGGTCGGCGTCACCGGCCTTCTAGCAATCCTCGATCCACTTTTCATTTTCCATGTGTTTTGTCTTGTCTTCCCTGGTTTCAATTCCCTCATTACATGTTGTGTATTTAACCCTCTGTTCCCCCCCATGTCCTTGTCCGGAATTGTTTATTGTAAGTGCACGTTAATCTGGTGTGCGACGGGTTTTGTACCCAGTTATTGTTTGTTCTGGACGCCGGTAGTTTTATGTATTAAACTGCTCCGTTTGTAAACCCAGATTTCGCTCTCCTGCGCCTGACTTCCTGCCGCCAGTATGCACCCCTTACAAGTATTTAGACCCCTCCCCATTTCCACATTTTTCAACCTTACAGCATTATTCTAAAATTGATTTTTTTTTAATTCATCAATCTACACACAATACCACATAATGACAAAGCGACAAAGGGTTTAATACATTTTTGCAAATGTATTAAACAAAAATAAACAGAAATACCTTATTTACATCACTATTCAGACTCTTTGCTATCAGTCTTGAAATTGAGCTCAGGTGCATCCTGTTTCCATTGATCAATCCTTGAGAAGTTTCTACGACATGATTGGAGTCCATCTGTGGTAAATTTAATTGTTTGAACATGATTTGGAAAGGCACACACGGGTCTATATAAGGTCCCACAGTTGACAGTGCATGTCAGAGCAAAAACCAAGCCTTGAGGTCGAAGGAATTGTCCGTAGATAGCCGAGACAGGATTCTGTCGAGGCACAGATCTGGGGAAGGGTACCAAAAAATGTCTACAGCATTGAAGGTCCCCAAGAACACAGTGGCCTCCATCATTCTTAAATGGAAAAAGTTTGGAATCACCAAGACTCTTCCTAAAGCCAGTGGTGGAAAAATTACCCAATGTCATACTTGAGTAAAAGTAAAGATACCTTAATAGAAAATTACTCAAGTAGAGGTAAAATCCTACTTGAGAAAACGTTTTTTTTAAGTATTTGGTTTGAAATATACTCAAGTATCAAAAGTAAATATAATTGCAAAAATATCCTTCAGGAAATATATAAATCATTTCCAATTAATCAAACCAGACAGCACGATGTTCTTGTTTTTAAATTTACGGACAGCCAGAGGCACAATCCAACAAAACAAGCATTTGTATTTACTCAGTCCTCCAGATCAGAGGCAGTAGGGATGACCAGGGATGTTCTCTGTTTAGTGAGTCCTCCAGATCAGAGCCAGTAGATGACCAGGGATGTTCTCTGTTTAGTGAGTCCTCCAGATCAGAGGCAGTAGGGATGACCAGGGATGTTCTCTGTTTAGTGAGTCCTCCAGATCAGAGGCTAGTAGGGATGACCAGGGATGTTCTCTGTTTAGTGAGCCCTCCAGATCAGAGGCAGTAGGGATGACCAGGGATGTTCTCTGTTTAGTGAGTCCTCCAGATCAGAGGCAGTAGGGATGACCAGGGATGTTTTCTGATTAGTGAGTCCTCCAGATCAGAGGCAGTAGGGATGACCAGGGATGTTTTCTGATTAGTGAGTCCTCCAGATCAGAGGCAGTAGGGATGGACCAGGGATTTTCTCTTTAAGTGCGTGAATTAGACAATTTTCCTGTCCTGCTAAGCATTCAAAATGTAACGAGTACTTTTGAGTGTCAAGGGAAAAATGTACAGAGTAAAAAGTACATTATTTTCTTCAGGAGTACAAAAATAAAAGTGGTCAAAAATATAAATAGTAAAGTAAAGTACAGATTCCATAATAAACTACTTAAGTAGAACTTTAAAGTACTTTACACCACTGTTTAGAGCTAGCCGCCCTGCCCAACTAAGAAATAAGTGGAGAAGGGCCTTGGTCAGGGAGTTGACTAAGACGCTGATGGTCACTCTGACAGAGCTCCAGAGTTCCTCTGTGGAGATGGGAGAACCTTCCCGAAGGTCAACCATCTCTGCAGCACTAGAGTGGCCAGACGGACGTCAATCCTCAGTAAAAGGCACATGACAGCCTCCTTGGACTTTGCCAAAAGGCATCTAAAGGACTCTCAGACCACGAGAAACCAGATGCTCTATTCTGATGAAACCAAGATTGAACTCTATGGCCTGAATGCCAAGTGTCACATCTGTAGGAAACCTGGCACCATCCCTACGGTGAAGCGCGGTGGTGGCAGCATCATGCTGTGGGGGTGTTTTTCAGCAGGGACTGGGAGACTAGTCAGGATCGAGGAAAAGATGAACAGAGTAAAATACAGAGAGATCCTTGATGAAACCTGTTCCAGAGCGCTCAGGACCTCAGACTCGGGCAAAGTTTCACCTTCCAACAGGACAACGTGCCTAAGCACACAGCCAAGACAAGCGCAGGAGTGGCCTGAGACAATGGAGACATGGTTTGTGTCTGTGTGTCATTCGGAGGGTGAATGGGCAACAAAATATTTAAGTGCCATAGAACAGGGGTATGGTAGTGGGTGCCAGGCGCACCGGTTTGTGTCAAGAACTGCAGCCGTGCTGGGTTTTTCACGCTCAACATTTTCCCGTGTGTATCAAGAATCGTCCACCAAATCAAATCAAATCAAATCACCACCCAAAGGACATCCAGCCAAATTGACACAACTGTGTGAATCATTGGAGTCAACATGGGCCAGCATCCATGTGGAACACTTTTGACATCTTGTAGTCCATGCCCTGAACCGATGAATTGTGGCTGTTCTGAGGGCAAAAGGGTGTTGCAACTCAATAATAGGAAGGTGTTCCTAATGCTTTGTACACTCAGTGTTAGTAACAGAAGGACACTGCAGGTACACCAATGTGCTATAAATATATAATAATGAAATAACACTCTGGTTTATACCATACAACACATATGTTACTAGAAAAAACAAAAGTCGCATGGTAATATCAGTATTAATAACAACAGAAACATCAACTTATTGTATTTTGTCAATTGTAAAGAGTGCAGTTACTTTCATTGACAGATGATGGCGCTGTTCTCCCTGTTACAAAAGTGTACAAAACATAAACTATGGGTAGAATTAAACTTGTTTCGTGACATATTAAGAGGAAGGCACAATCTGTAATTTTAACAGGCCGAACTCTTTACATTTTTTGTTTGTTTTTGTTGTAAAAGATAAGGGGTAGGGCTGGGGTTTAGGTAGGTCTAACCACTCTCAAGTGGTTAGTCCTACTGACAGTCCAAGAAGATCGACACAAAACTAACAAGGCATTGAACTTATATTCGTTAATAATTAAATGTAACCCCGTGCTATTACACTGGTGTTACTGGTGTGATTACTGTACTACACATGTATTAGAGCAACTTATTTTAAAGTATAACCAAGCAGACAAGAATGTTGTGAGTAATGTTTTGCGTAAGGATCCGATATTTGTGCGTAATGACTTTGCGCGTGGGGAGATGTTGCTGTTCTTTTTTGACAATTTTTTAGGAGGTTGTTCATTTCCTAAACACAACGTGTCATACACAGGGACCTACTGTGAAACTGTTTTAGGGCGCCATTAGGGACAGTAGTACCGCAACCGTTCTCAGTACAAAGATGAGTTTCTCTCCTTCGACCCGCGGCGTAGCATACAAGACGAGTATATCTCATTCAGCTGCATTTTTCTTCCTTTACTTGGTGTCCAAGTTAACTACGTTCTTCTGATTGGGTGGATTTGTTATTCCGCTTGAATGGACCGCGTGTAGATTGGCTGCAGAGAGGTTTACGTCATCCAACTAGAGGAGGTTTACTTGGGATTTTCGTTCTGTCACTGTCAAATGTAGAGCAGGCGACCATTGGGGACAAGGTAGCGTTGAACAGAAGAGAGAGAGATAGATAGATAGAGAGATAGAGAGGACAGTAGTCGCGTATTGCCGCAACATTTTCTTGTGCGTGCATCATTATAAACTTAGTGCCAGCCAGGTCTTCTGTATTAATTATTGCATGTGTAGAGCAGATCATCCAGCGTTGGACTGGCATCTGGTTACGAAAGAAACGGGACGGCACCAGTGGAAATACTATCTGAAAACTCCATTAGCCTTGCTTCGTTCGTTTTACAATTGCCAGCAGTCACAGTCACAGCAGCCTATTTCCGAGGACGCGAGTCGCGATCACAGGGACCGCTGGAGAAGTCTCACGTTTTGTCGTTTGATTTATAGACTGGTCACTGTAATTTACGCAATAGCCTAGTTTTCTGGACTCCTTGCACATTTTTTTTTCTTTGGTCCAAAGTAGTCCATGCAAGCCTAGTTGCTATACCATTTTTTAAAGAAACCTACGTGACAGACAGATTCAATCATTACTCTCAAAAGGGACAAACGAGGTGGGTGTTTTATTATTGTTATTATGGATCTGAATGTGTCGCATCATGGCACTTTAAACGTCATTTATTACAATGCCTGTTATACGTAACAATAATGAAGGTTTAGGTCCAATTGGGTGTGAAAGGTTCCACTAAAAAAGAGAATACTATACTTTTATTGTTCGTCTTTGCGTATGATTTTTTTTATATCATGTTAATATTCTATTAATTAACCTAACCTCTATAACGTACTGTCAATATTTTATTGTATATTTGTAAATATAGAGAGTCTGCGTTCAAATAAGGGAATTGGTAAAAGTAACCCATGCATGTTCTTTACGTTCTATTTTCTCCACGTTTTAATTTTCTCGACACGGGCACAGGCAATACATATAACACCTTCTTTTCAGTGTTCTACTGTAGTCTGCTGTAGTGTATTCCATGTACTTTTTTTTATACTTTCCATTAAAACGCAACCATCAGATTGCCAGAACGGGAATGGGGGTTGTTTAGCCTTGGGCTGCAGCCGGTCTGGGTTGCCTGATCTGTTTTGTATTTCTCCCCGACTCCATCTCACTGCCTTCTAAATTGCCTGTCCGTGTAATTACTTGAGTTAGCCCATTTAAGTTAAAAGCTTTACCCCCTCAAATGTCCTCTCTTCCCCAACCCGGAATGAAACTTGACATGGCCCATCTTATTTATCCAGGGAGTCACTTTCGGGCCAGCTTTTTGATTCATCTCCTTTTAGATTTAATCAGCACTAAGGTATAGCTTGTCCCTAAGAGCCTCTGCTAATGGGGTTAGTGAATGCTTTTCTCAGTGCAGCGTTTTCTCCCCCTTCCCTTCTCCTCTAATTACCTTTCAACAAAGATTTGTCTCAGCTAGCCATGAAGTCTGCCCTGCATGCTGAAAATTGGGAAAGGATTAGAATTAAAATATATTAGTTTCAGATCAGTTTGAACAAAAAGTGTTTTGCATTGCATAAATAGATTATCACAAATATGATAGTAGGATAGTAATAGTCTATGTAATACGTTAATCCATAGTAGCCCGTGATATCAGTAGATTTGAGTTCCTCTTTAAAGGTGACACATGCTAAACATTGATAGGGTCCGTCCCCCTGCAAAGTCTCATACAACTTTTATGGTTTTTCAATTAATAGCACTCCTGTGTTCACCCAGTCTTCCCTCCGTTAGAAACAAGCCAATGCAGACCACCTTTTCCCCCCCTTCTGCCATCCATAGAAAGAGAACATTGACAGGTGTGAAGAACAGCGTGGTATAGAGTAATGTTCTGTTCTAAAGTCATTAAGAGCCCAACAAAAGGCAGGGGCCCCCGTGCAGCTCTGCTCTAATTGTTCTTCTGGCTCTTGGTGTTATCAGTGAACACACATTCTTCACATCACACCGCAACCACAGAATGGATGGAGTAAAAACAGCATTTAGATGAGAGGAGAGAGAGACAGTGTGTGTGTATGTGGGGAGATATATATATCTATATATATATATATATAGAGAGAGAGAGAGAGATAGAGAGAGTCAGAAAGATCAAGTGCAGATTTAGTACAGTAAATGAGTTGTAGCCCCTCTCCTCTGTAACTCTGTAACAGAACCACTGAAGAAGGGACGGAAGAGTTCTACTGTTGTTTATAAATACAATTATTACAGTCTGCAGTCCTTTTACAGCTTTGCGAATACTTAATCTGACTATAACAGGCTAATAACTTATGGATGCCACATTGGGAAGATTTTTGACATTGACAGTTTGTCTGGAATAGCACTCTGTAGCTTTAGGTCTATATGGTCTGTCAGTTGTTTGTACTACAGACGACCTACAGACACACAGTCAACATAAAGCTTTTACAGACTACAGACAACATTACCGACGCTATCGGACCCAAACTGGAGCTTTTTTCTCCACAAACAACCGACAGACACTACAGACACTGTCTGTCTCAGACTAGAGCTTTTTCAGCCTGCCCGGGTTGCCTCGTTGGTGAGGATGAGGTGTGGTTTACATGTGGCTGATCACGTGACCCCGAGAAAACAGCGTAATTTAACACTACTTTAATTACCTTGTTACAACACTGGCCTCTCTGTCGACCAGGAATTCAAATGTAGGCTAATTGAAAATTCAGCTGGTTCAACTTCACATGTATAGGCCTATTTTCGTAGCTTGGCTGCCAAAATGCTGCTTTGGACCAAAAATTAAGTCGTGACTGCGTTGTAAATTGGCCATTATAAAACTTTTGCTAGAAGTATATTTAAAATAAATATAAGTCTTATCTCAATAATAAGCACACTTTTGTTTGAAATGTAAAATGAATGTAGAATACTCATAGTTTCATTATGAGATGCCATAAACCACAGTGTTTCATTATGAGCTGCCATAAACCACAGTGTTTCATTATGAGCTGCCATAAACCACAGTGTTTCAATATGAGCTGCCATAAACCGCAGTGTTTCAATATGAGCTGCCATAAACCACAGTGTTTCATTATGAGCTGCCATAAACCACAGTGTTTCATTATGAGCTGCCATAAACCGCAGTGTGTCAATATGAGCTGCCATAAACCACAGTGTGTCAATATGAGATGCCATAAACCGCAGTGTTTCATTATGAGCTGCCATAAACCACAGTGTTTCAATATGAGCTGCCATAAACCACAGTGTTTCATTATGAGCTGCCATAAACCACAGTGTTTCATTATGAGCTGCCATAAACCACAGTGTTTCAATATGAGCTGCCATAAACCACAGTGTGTCAATATGAGATGCCATAAACCACAGTGTTTCAATATGAGCTGCCATAAACCGCAGTGTTTCAATATGAGCTGCCATAAACCACAGTGTTTCAATATGAGCTGCCATAAACCACAGTGTGTCAATATGAGCTGCCATAAACCGCAGTGTTTCAATATGAGCTGCCATAAACCACAGTGTTTCAATATGAGCTGCCATAAACCACAGTGTTTCATTATGAGCTGCCATAAACCACAGTGTTTCAATATGAGCTGCCATAAACCACAGTGTGTCATTATGAGCTGCCATAAACCACAGTGTGTCATTATGAGCTGCCATAAACCACAGTGTGTCAATATGAGCTGCCATAAACCACAGTGTTTCAATATGAGCTGCCATAAACCACAGTGTTTCATTATGAGCTGCCATAAACCACAGTGTTTCAATATGAGCTGCCATAAACCACAGTGTTTCAATATGAGCTGCCATAAACCACAGTGTTTCAAAATGAGCTGCCATAAACCACAGTGTTTCAATATGAGCTGCCATAAACCACAGTGTTTCAATATGAGCTGCCATAAACCACAGTGTTTCAATATGAGCTGCCATAAACCACAGTGTTTCAATATGAGCTGCCATAAACCACAGTGTTTCATTATGAGCTGCCATAAACCGCAGTGTTTCATTATGAGCTGCCATAAACCACAGTGTGTCAATATGAGCTGCCATAAACCACAGTGTGTCAATATGAGCTGCCATAAAACACAGTGTTTCAATATGAGCTGCCATAAACCACAGTGTTTCAATATGAGCTGCCATAAACCACAGTGTGTCAATATGAGCTGCCATAAACCGCAGTGTTTCAATATGAGCTGCCATAAACCACAGTGTGTCAATATGAGCTGCCATAAACCACAGTGTGTCAATATGAGCTGCCATAAAACACAGTGTTTCAATATGAGCTGCCATAAACCACAGTGTGTCAATATGAGCTGCCATAAACCGCAGTGTTTCAATATGAGCTGCCATAAACCACAGTGTTTCAATATGAGCTGCCATAAACCACAGTGTGTCAATATGAGCTGCCATAAACCACAAAGTGCACTGTGTCAGACAACAATATTTTAGTTAACAATCCCTGAAAACACCATCTGAAACATCTTGAGCGCTGCCTTACAGGTTGTAGAAAAGTGAATTCCTGCACACAACAAGATATAACCTATAACGTCTGCAATGTTTATTGTTTTGTTGTTTCGGTCAGCAATCTTTATCTTGTCTTAATGTGTTCCAGGTGTCACCACCTGTCTGTCACCACCTGTTAGTCACCACCTGTCAGTCACCACCTGTCAGTCACCACCTGTCAGTTACCACCTGTTAGTCACCACCTGTCAGTCACCACCTGTCAGTCACCACCTGTCAGTCACCACCTGTCAGTCACTACCTGTCAGTCACCACCTGTCAGTCACTACCTGTTAGTCACCACCTGTTAGTCACCACCTGTTAGTCACCACCTGTCAGTCACCACCTGTTAGTCACCACCTGTCAGTCACCACCTGTCAGTCACCACCTGTCAGTCACCACCTGTCAGTCACCACCTGTTA
This sequence comes from Oncorhynchus mykiss, assembly GCF_057628025.1. Classification (NCBI taxonomy): domain Eukaryota; kingdom Metazoa; phylum Chordata; class Actinopteri; order Salmoniformes; family Salmonidae; genus Oncorhynchus; species Oncorhynchus mykiss. The sequence continues at coordinate 92,130,963 of NC_143026.1, read as the reverse complement.
GTCACCACCTGTTAGTCACCACCTGTCAGTCACCACCTGTTAGTCACCACCTGTCAGTCACCACCTGTTAGTCACCACCTGTCTGTCACCACCTGTTAGTCACCACCTGTCAGTCACCACCTGTCAGTCACCACCTGTCAGTCACCACCTGTTAGTCACCACCTGTCTGTCACCACCTGTCAGTCACCACCTGTCAGTCACCACCTGTCAGTCACCACCTGTTAGTCACCACCTGTCAGTCACCACCTGTTAGTTACCACCTGTCAGTCACCACCTGTTAGTCACCACCTGTCAGTCACCACCTGTCAGTCACCACCTGTCTGTCACCACCTGTTAGTCACCACCTGTCAGTCACCACCTGTCAGTCACCACCTGTCAGTCACTACCTGTTAGTCACTACCTGTTAGTCACCACCTGTCAGTCACCACCTGTTAGTTACCACCTGTCAGTCACCACCTGTTAGTCACCACCTGTTAGTCACCACCTGTCAGTCACCACCTGTTAGTCACCACCTGTCTGTCACCACCTGTCAGTCACCACCTGTCAGTCACCACCTGTTAGTCACCACCTGTCAGTCACCACCAGTCTCATAACAACCTTCTTAATCTCTTGTGTTTTTTTTCTTCATAACCAGGAACAATGTTTCAAAATCAATACTAGCAGGAATCCTTATCGTTTCTGTATTTCTTAACCAGTGACCAATACTGATATCAACATGTGTGTGTCTCTTGTTATTTCTTCACTAGGGACCATGGTGAATCCTGGAGGTAGCAGCCAGCCCCCTCCGGTGGGAGCAGGCTCCCTGTCCTGGAAGAGGTGTGCGGGCTGCGGGGGGAAGATCGCTGACCGCTTTCTTCTCTATACCATGGACAGCTACTGGCACAGCCGATGCCTTAAGTGCTCCTGCTGCCAGGCCCAGCTGGGGGAGATAGGCACCTCCTGTTACACCAAGAGCGGCATGATCCTCTGCAGAAACGACTACATCAGGTGAGACTGGCGGGTTAAGGTCGGCGGGGCCTGCTGGGAATGTGTGAGTTTGTGTTAACATCGGTTGAGGGCTCGGGCGCAGGTGGCTGTGTGTGTGTGTGTGTGTGTTTTTGTTGTTGCGTGTGTGAATTGTGCAGATCACCCTTCGGCGAGGGTACATACAGGTAACATGTGTGGGTGTGTGTGTGTGTGTGTTTTTGTCTGTTTGGGTGCTTTGGTCTGTTTGCGTGTGTGTATTGTGCGGTACAGATCTGCCCTCAAGCAAGTGTACAGATACCGTAACATACTGTATATAATTTTCTATTCTAGAATGACAACTTGTATCGGTGGATCTATGTCCCACATTCATTTCCTGACAAAAAATATTACTGTCAAGAAAAATAAAGGTGACACCCTGGTTTAAAGGGGATGCCTTGGTTTAAAGGGGATGCCCTGGTTTAAATGGGACACCCTGGTTTAAAGGGTACGCCCTGGTTTAAATGGGACGCCCTGGTTTAAATGGGATGCCCTGGTTTAAAGGGTACGCCCTGGTTTAAATGGGACGCCCTGGTTTAAAGGGGACGCCTTCGGTTTAAATGGGATGCCCTGGTTTAAATGGGACGCCCTGGTTTAAATGTTACGCCCTGATTTAAAGGGGACGCCTTGGTTTAAATGGGACGCCTTGGTTTAAAGGGGACGCCTTGGTTTAAAGGGGACGCCCTGGTTTAAAGGGGACGCCTTGGTTAAAAAGGGGACGCCTTGGTTTCTGGGACAATAGAAAAGAAAGGAGAACATTTTGTTGCTAGTTAGGAAAAGTGCACCTTTATGTATCCTTCTATGGAGATGTAGAATTAATTAAGTCATGGATATGAAATGAAGGAGTTGTTGACATATGTTACAGGCTATAAAACGATGTATGGAAGCATGGAATGTATTTTACATTCAGAATATGGAGAACATGTGTCTCAAATTCACCCGACGTCGGGCCTCGTTTAAAAGTCTCTCCTCGTTGAATTCTCTCCGTACTAGTCTTAAAAAGAGGTCAAAAACTGACTGCTGGCATGTTGACAGAGAACAAGACGAAAAACAGTCTTTTTCTAATAGAACATCTGCACGTCTGTTTGTTCATCGTTGCCATTTTTCATCAAGCAGCAAAAGGTGGGAGCCTGGCTAAGGGCTGTTCCCCAGGGTTTGTATTTGCTTTACGAGATGCTTGGAGAGACTATACAGGACAGGCACCTTTTAGCACTGGGGGGGGAATTTAAAAGGGTTTCTCATCCTGTTTGGCAAGTTTGTGTATCAAAAAAAAGAGATAATTTAATTAACAAAGAGGGTCTTTTTAAATATTTATATAAAGTGTGTGGAACACTTAACCAGCTAGCGCTTGATGACGGCAGGCGGTCTCATTCTGCTAATGCGGAATCGCCTGATTTGACAGCCTGATCGTTCAACAATTTGACCTTGCGAAGACGAGCCAAACCACTCAGTGGGCAGAGACACAGTGTAATGCAAGGATCAGGAGAACACTTTTCATAGTAGAGCACAATATAATAACAGGAGTTGATTAAGTAGATTTTTCTTAGCAAATACTTTTAGCTTTAGACTGCGTCACACCACTTAACAAAAAAACAACAACAAAAAAAAATATATATATATATATATTACAGACTATTGCCAAACAGTAAACATAGTTTGTTATTTATTTTTATTTTGATAAATATTTATTGTAATAAGAGGTATTTTCTGATATTGTTTGTCTTACAGAAATGGACAGTATTTTGTTTTGCAGTGATAATATATGCCTATAATCTGAACGCTCTGTACTGTGCTGTACTGTACTGTGCTGTACTGTGCTGTACTGTACTGTGCTGTACTGTACTGTGCTGTACTGTACTGTGCTGTACTGTGCTGTACTGTGCTGTGCTGTACTGTACTGTACTGTACTGTGCTGTACTGTACTGTGCTGTACTGTGCTGTACTGTACTGTACTGTACTGCTAGTAATTGAGTTAATACTCAGTGACATGCTGCTGCTACGTACCGACACAGGCAGGCAGATACAAACACTATACACACTATAGACCATACTATACACGTACTGTATTACACTGTACTTACTATACACACTATAGACCATACTATACACGTACTGTATTACACTGTACTATACACTGTACTATAAAACACCATACACATACTATATTACACTGTACTATACACTGTACTATAAAACACCATACTATACACATACTATATTACACTGTACTATAAAACACCATACTTTACACAATCTATATTACACTGTACTATAAAACACCATACTATACACATACTATATTACACTGTACTATAAAACACCATACTATACACATACTATATTACACTGTACTATAAAACACCATACTCTACACATACTGTATTACACTGTACTATAAAACACCATACTTTACACAATCTATATTACACTGTACTATAAAACACCATACTCTACACATACTATATTACACTGTACTATAAAACACCATACTATACACATACTATATTACACTGTACTATAAAACACCATACTCTACACATACTGTATTACACTGTACTATAAAACACCATACTATAATACACCATACTATACACGTACTATAATACACGGTACTATACACCATACTATACACATACTATATTACACTGTACTATACACTGTACTATAAAACACCATACTATACACATACTATATTACACTGTACTATAAAACACCATACTATACACATACTGTATTACACTGTACTATAAAACACCATACTATACACATACTGTATTACACTGTACTATAAAACACCATACTATACACATACTGTATTACACTGTACTATACACCATACTATAATACACCATACTATACACGTACTATAATACACGGTACTATACACCATACTATAATACACCATACTATACACATACTATAATACACTGTACTATACACCATACTATAATACACCATACTATACACGTACTGTATTACACTGTACTATACACCATACTATAATACACCATACTATACACATACTGTATTACACTGTACTATAAAACACCATACTATACACATACTGTATTACACTGTACTATAAAACACCATACTATACACATACTGTATTACACTGTACTATACACCATACTATAATACACCATACTATACACGTACTATAATACACTGTACAATAATACACCATACAGTAATTCACCATACTATAGACCATACAATACACCATACTATAATACACTGTACTATAATACACTACTATAATACACTGTACTATACACCATACAATAATACACTGTACTATAGACCACACTATAATACACCATACAATAATTCACCATACTATAGACCATACAATACACCATACTATAATACACTGTACTATAATACACTACTATAATACACTGTACTATAATACACGGTACTATACACCATACAATAATACACTGTACTATACACCATACAATAATACACTGTACTATAATACACTACTATAATACACTGTACTATAATACACTATAATACACCATACAGTAATTCACCATACTATAGACCATACAATACACCATACTATAATACACTGTACTATAATACACTGTACTATAATACACGGTACTATACACCATAAAATAATTCACCATACTATAGACCATACTATACACCATACTATAATACACGGTACTATACACCATACAATAATACACTGTACTATAATACACTACTATAATACACTGTACTATAATACACTATAATACACCATACAGTAATTCACCATACTATAGACCATACAATACACCATACTATAATACACTGTACTATAATACACTGTACTATAATACATTGTACTGTAATACACCATACACTATAATGCACCGTGCTATAATACACTATACTATAATACATTGTACTGTAATACACCTTACTATAATACACTGTAATATACACTGTACTATATATAGTACTATAATACACAATACTATACACCATAATATAATACACCATATTATAATAGACCATACTGTAATAAATCAAATCAAATTTGTTTGGTCACATACACTTGGTTAGCAGATGTAAATGCGAGTGTAGCGAAATGCTTGTGCTTCTAGTTCCGCATCAATATCTAACAAGTAATCTAACAATTTCACAACAACTACCTTATACACAAGTGTAAAGGAATGAATAAGAATATGTACATATAAATATATGGATAAGCAATGGCCGAACGGCATAAGCAAGATGCAGTAGATAGTATAGAATACAGTATATACATATGAGATGAGCAATGTAGGGTATGTAAACATTATATAAAGTGGCATTGTTAAAAGAGACTAGTGATACGTTTAATACATCCAATTTATCAAAGTGGCTAGAGATTTGAGTCAGTATGTTGGCAGCAGCCACTCAATGTTAGTGGTGGCTGTTTAACAGTCTGATGGCCTTGAGATAGAAGCTGTTTTTCAGTCTCTCGGTCCCCTGCTTTGATGCACCTGTACTGACCTCGCCTTCTGGATGATAGCGGGATGTACAGGCAGTGGCTCGGGTGGTTGTTGTCCTTGATTATCTTTTTGGCCTTCCTGTGGCATCGGGTGGTGTAGGTGTCCTGGAGAGCAGGTAATACACCTTACTATACACCATACTGTAATACACCATACTATACACCATACTATAATACACCATACTATACACGTACTATAATACACCATACTATAAATCACCATACTATAATACACCATACTATAATACACCATACTATAATACACCATACTATAATACACCATACTATAATACACCATACTATAATACACCATACTATAATACACCATACTATAATACACCATACTATAATACACCATACTATAATACACCATACTATACACGTACTATAATACACCATACTATAAATCACCATAATATAATACACCATACTATAATACACCATACTCTAATACACCATACTATAATACACCATACTATACACCATACTATAATACACCGTACTATAATACACCATACTATAATACACTACTATAATACACCATACTATACACCATAATATAATACACCATACTATAATACACCATACTATAATACACCATACTATACACCATACTATAATACACCATACTATACACAATACTATAATACACTACTATAATACACCATACTATACACCATACTATAATACACCATACTATAATACACTGTACTATAATACACCATACTATAATACACGACTATAATACACCATACTATACACCATACTATAATACACCATACTATAATACACTGTACTATAATACACCATACTATAATACACCGTACTATACACCATACTATAATACACCATACTATACACCATACTATAATACACCGTACTATAATACACCATACTATAATACACTACTATAATACACCATACTATAATACACCATACTATAATACACCATACTATACACCATACTATAATACACCATAATATACTATAATACACCATACTATAATACACCATACTATACACCATACTATAATACACCATACTATAATACACCATACTATAATACACCGTACTGTAATACACCATAATATACTATAATACACCGTACTATATTACACCATACTATAATACACCATACTATAATACACCATACTATAATACACCATACTATAATACACTACTATAATAAACTACTATAATACACTGTACTATAATACACCATGCTATAATCCACTACTATAATACACTACTATAATACACCATCTATAATACACCATACTATAATACACCATACTATAATACACTACTATAATACACTACTATAAAACACTACTATAATACACCATACTGTAATACACCATACTAGAATCCACCAAACTTTAATACACCATACGGTACACCTTACTATACACCGTAAAATACACTTTACACCATATTATACCCATATTATATACACTATATTATAACACACTATAATACACCAAAATATATACACTACTATAATACACTTTACTATGCACCATATTATAACACACTATTATACACCACACTGTAATACACTGCACTATACACCATACTATAATACACCATAATATAATACACCATAATATACTATAATACACTATACTATAATACACTACTATAATACACCATTCTATAATACACCATACTATAATACACCATAATATAAAACACCATTCTATAATACACCATACTATAATACACCATAATATAATACACCATACTGTATACTGTACTATACATCGGACTATACGCCATACTAGAATCCACCAAACTTTAATACACCATACGGTACACCTTAAAATACACTGTAATATAATACACTTTACTATACACCATATTATACCCATATTATATACACCATATTATAACACACTATAATACACCACACTGTAATACACTGTACTATAGTACCCCATACGGCAGGTAGCCTAGTGGTTAGAGCGTTAGACTAGTAACCGAAAGGTCCCCGAGCTGACAAGGTAAAAATCTGTCATTCTGCCCCTGAACAAGGCAGTTAACCCACTGTTCCCAGGCCGTCATTGAAACTAAGAATTTGTTCTTAACTGACTTGCCTAGTTATATTAAATAAAAAAGTACTGTAATACACTGTACTATACACCATACTATAATACACCATAATATAATACACCATTATATAATACACCATAATATACTATAATACACTATACTATAATACACTACTATAATACACCATTCTATAATACACCATACTATAATACACTATACTATAATACACTACTATAATACACCATTCTATAATACACCATACTATAATACACTACTATAATACACCATACTATAATACACCATACTATAATACACTACTATAATACACCATACTATAATACACCATAATATAATACACTGTGCTATAATACACTGTACTATAATACACCATACTATAATACACCATAATATAATACACCATACTATAATACACCATACTATAATACACCGTGCTATAATACACTGTACTATAATACACCATACTATAATACACCATACTATAATACACCATAATATAATACACTGTGCTATAATACACTGTACTATAATACACCATACTATAATACACCATACTATAATACACCATACTATAATACACCATACTATAATACACCATACTATAATACACCATACTATAATACACCATACTATAATACACCATAATATAATACACCATAATATAGTACACCGTGCTATAATACACTATACTATAATACACCATAATATAATACACCATACTATAATACACTACTATAATACACCATACTATAATACACCATAATATAATACACCATAATATAGTACACCGTGCTATAATACACTATACTATAATACACCATAATATAATACACCATACTATAATACACCATTATATACTATAATACACTATACTATAATACACCATAATATAATACACCATACTATAGAACACCATACTATAATACACCATACTATAATACACCATAATATAATACACCATAATATAATACACTGTACTACACTATACCATACACTATACTATAATACACTACTATAATACACCATACTATAATACACCATAATATAATACACTGTACTATAATACACTATAACACACTATACTACACTATACCATACGCTATACTATAATACACTACTATAATACACCATACTATAGAACACCATACTTTAATACACCTTTCTATACACCGTAAACATACCTCCAGGGATGATGAGGGCCTGTGTCTCTCCTCTCCTCACCCAGCTCCTCATCAACAAGGATCAAGTCAATGGGTCACTCCATTCATAATGGCACTACAACATAATTTAAATAGAGAGGAAAGGATGGATGGAAAAGAGGACACACTTTGCCACTTGTAATGTAATGAGAGCTAGGTGGTAGAGGGGAGAGGAGCTGAAACACAGGCTACTTCCCAAACAGCACTCTATTCCCTTTATAGTGCACTACTTCTGACCAGAGCACTATAAAGGGAATAGGGTGCCATTGGGACAGATCCCTGCCTGTCTCTGCACTAGACTAGCCTGTGAGATAAGGAAAGGAAAGCAGGTTAGAAAAAAACATCTGACAGTAAGTCCACACAATTAAAGTCTTTAATTAGAGTCCCCCTTCATTTAGCTTTAGTCCTGATGGGTTTTATCTAATGAGATCTTCTCTCAGTCTCCTCTCCTCTCCTCTCCTCTCCTCTCCTCTCCTCTCGTCTCGTCTCGTCTCCTCTCCTCTCCTCTCCGCTCCTCTCCTCTCCGCTCCTCTCCTCTCCTCTCCTCTCCTCTCCTCTCCTCTCCTCTCCTCTCCTCTCCTCTTCCTCTCCTCTCTTCTCCTCTCCTCTTCCTCTCCTCTCATCTCCTCTCTAGTCCCTCCTCCCCGCCCCCTCCTCCCCTCTTCCTCCTCTCTACTCCCTCTACTCCCTCCTCCCCTCTCCCTCCTCTCTATCCTCTCTCCTCCCTCCTCCCCTCTCCCTCCTCTCCATCCGCTCTACTCCCTCCTACCCCTCCTCTCTACTCCCTCCTCTCCACTCCCTCCCCTCCCTCCTCTCTACTCCCACCTCTCCCTCCTCTCTACTCCCTCCTCTCCCTTCTCCCTCCTCTCCATCCTCTCTACTCCCTCTACTCCCTCCTCCCCTCTTCCTCCTCTCTACTCCCTCTTCTCCCTCCTCTCTACTCCCTCCTCTCTCCTCCCTCCTCCCCTCTCCCTCCTCTCCATCCTCTCTACTCCCTCCTCTCCCTCCTCTCTACTCCCTCCTCTCCTCTCCACTCCCTCCCCTCCCTCCTCTCTACTCCCTCCTCTCTACTCCCTCCTCTCCCTCCTCTCTACTCCCTCTTCAACCTTCTCCCTCTCCCTCCTCTCCCTTCTCCCTCTCCCTCCTCTCCTTCCTCCCTCCTCTCTACTCCCTCCTCTCCCTTCTCTCTACTCCCTCCTCTCCCTCCTCTCTACTCCCTCCTCTCCCTTCTCCCTCTCCCTCCTCTCCTTCCTCCCTCCTCTCTACTCCCTCCTCTCCCTTCTCTCTACTCCCTCCTCTCCCTCCTCTCTACTCCCTCCTCTCCCTTCTCCCTCTCCCTCCTCTCCTTCCTCCCTCCTCTCCTCTCTACTCCCTCCTCTCCCTTCTCCCTCTCCCTCCTCTCCTTCCTCCCTCCTCTCCTCTCTACTCCCTCCTCTCCCTTCTCTCTACTCCCTCCTCTCCCTCCTCTCTACTCCCTCCTCTCCCTTCTCCCTCTCCCTCCTCTCCTTCCTCCCTCCTCTCTACTTCCAATGACGTGTCCACACATCTAACAAACAAAACATTTAATTAACCAAATTGGCTTTTGAGAGAGCGAGAGAGAGATGGAGAGAGAGAAAGGGGTAGAACGAAAGAGAGAGAGAAAGGGGGGATTATTGTGAAGGCCAGTTTTTTTCTGGGTCTCAGTTTTTTTCTGGGTCTCATCTTGTAATGGATTATTAAATTGCTCTTGCAGTATAAATAATGGAGTTATATCTCTTACTTTTATTAATAAAGCTGATGTGAAAACCGCTCCACATTGATCGTGACGCATGAGTGAAAATGCATCACATTACTTCTAATGGGAGACGTGCCTGACCTGAGATGATACCCATCCACCATCCATCACACAGGAAGACACACCACAAACACTGTGTATAGGGCCAAACGCTGTCACTCTGTAGGGCTGTCAGGGTACATTGCAAATTGCAACCTATCCCCTGTATAGTGTACTACTTATGACCAGGGCCCATGACACCCTATTCCCCTCAAACTCAACTGTGGACCTCCAAGACAGTTCCAATGCACTTTATTTAAAAACATTTTTTTTTACATTGTTCCCCCTCTAATCAGGGACTGGGATACCAGGTGTGTGCAATTAATTATCAGGTAGAACAGAAAACCATCAGGTTCCGGAACTCGTAAGGTAAGAAGAGTTGGATACCCATGCCCTATTCTCTATGTAAGTACACTACATTACCCATAGACCTCTTCTCTCCCATAGGGCTCTGGTCAAAAGTAGTGCTGTGTATATATAGGGAATAAGGCACCTTTAAGGTACCCGTGTGTCTCTGTCTGTGTAAAAGAACCCTCCCAACACAGCTTTCACTAGCTTTACTTAAGTGTTGTGTTTAAATCAGAGGTGCTATTATTTGTGTGGGTTGGTTTGAGTGAAGAGAGAGATAAATAATTAATTTATCTAGCGTAGCAATCATGTGTCGGCTGGATTTGGACGTCAAATGAACACAGTCCCTTTAATTGAATAGAGACAAGGTAATTAAATGGCCCTTTTCTAGTAGAATGTGCTGCTAGGTAAATGTAATAGTTGGTTCTTTAATATCACTTTGAAGTCTGCAGCACTATGACAGCAACAGGAACATGTGAAGTATTAGGAAAAGGGAAAGAACTGGGATTTCAGAAATTAATTAAATCGCAATTTAGGCAAAACGTTTATCTTGATTTGTCATAACAGAATTAATTCAAGGCCTTCAATTCACCAGGGGCCAGATCTGTTACTCTAAATTAACCAAGTGTAATTGGCTGATCCCCCCCACCCCCGTCACCACCTCCCTCCTCTCCCCTCTCCTCCCTCCTCCCCTCTCCTCTCAACACCTCCCTCCTCCCAACCTCTCTCACTCTAATACAGCTCTTGTCATTATGTAAAGCCCTGTTTTAAGTATCAATATGGCCTTAGTGCTTTTAAGGTGCTTTGGCTGACGATGTAGAGAGAGGCATTTTTTAATGGACGATGACGCGGAAATCATTGTTGTGTCTGTAATTTCACCACCGCTTCAAAAAGCCTCCGCGAGCGGCGGAACGAGGCTCTGCATTTGCCAGACATCCTAACAACACAACAAGCTGCGATGCTATATTTCAAATCACCTGGCACACTCAGTCAGAGCCGAAATCCGGGTGTCTCTCGTAGACAGACAGTAGACAGCACCAAATTATATTTTAATGAAAGACATAGGGTATCTTGTAGTGTCTCTTATTCAGATCACTTGCGTGGGAGGGGAACAGGGAGGGATATACAAACAAAATCACCACATATCCCCCCCCCCCCCCCCCCTCCCATGTCATGTGATTGATTGTTCAGGCAAAGGGCTTGAAAAACAACAAAGGAACCCATTGAAAACCTCTGAACCTCTGATTTGGAGGGAAATTAACTGAAAACCAGTCATGTTGCTAAAGAGTCCCCCTTAATTATACTGACCTGGGGCTTCCTCATCCCTTTCTCTCCCCCTGTACTCTCCCCTCATCCCCTTCTCTCACCCTGTCCTCTCCCATCATCCCCTTCTCTCCCCCTGTCCTCTCCTGTCATCCCCTTCTCTCCCCCTGTCCTCTCCCGTCATCCCCTCATCTCCCCCTGTCCTCTCCCATCATCCCCTCATCTCCCCCTGTCCTCTCCCATCATCCCCTCATCTCTCCCGTCATCCCCTTCTCTTCCCTATCCTCTCCCATCCTCTCCCGTCATCCCCTTCTCTCCCGTCATCCCCTCATCTCCCCCTGTCCTCTCCCGTCATCCCCTCATCTCTCCCGTCATCCCCTTCTCCCCCCTGTCCTCTCCCGTCATCCCCTCATCTCTCCCGTCATCCCCTTCTTTCCCCTGACCTCTCCCGTCATCCCCTTCTCTCCCCCTGTCCTCTCCTGTCATCCTGTCCTCTCCCACTGTCCTCTCCCATCGTCCCCTCATCTCCCACTGTCCTCTCCCATCATCCCCTTCTCTCCCCCTGTCCTCTCCCGTCATCCCCTTCTCTCCCCCTGTCCTCTCCCTTCATCCCCTTCTCTCAACCTGTCCTCTCCCATCATCTCCTCATCTCACCCTGTCCTCTCCCCTCATCCCCTTCTCTCACCCTGTCCTCTCCCATCATCCCCTCATCTCAACCTGTCCTTTCCCATCATCCCCTCATCTCACCCTGTCCTCTCCCATCATCCCCTCATCTCCCCCTGTCCTCTCCCATCACCCCCTCATCTCAACCTGTCCTCTCCCATCATCCCCTCATCTCAACCTGTCCTCTCCCGTCATCCCCTCATCTCCTCTATAACCTCCACCCCAATACAGCAGCTCAATGGAAAACAGAGACCATTAGAGTCCAAGTCCAGGCTGATATCAACTTCATTGAGCAGCACTTTAAATCAAATACTATCAACAGCTATCCCTGCCTGATGATTAACCTAGTTATGTATAGAGGCCCCCAGCGATGGGGAGACGAAATGAAAAGGAAGACTGGATGGAGGGCAGAAAAGTCTTTATTTCCTTTGTTTAAGCCACCCCTTTAAAAGACATGAACGCTGGCTAAATGTTGTTATACTGGGATATATATAGATGAGAAGAGCTGTGCTGCAGTACACAATGTTTTTCTATGCGTTCAGGGTCAGCGTGAATGAGAGGTGATCGTGTCAAACAAGATGTTAACACACAGTATTGGCACACAGCTATAGAAACAAACAGAACAAAGTGTGATTTTCATGACTGATGCATTCCTGTTTCTATCCCACCGAGTGTTTGTGGACCACCTCTGCACTTTTCTTACATCCAATCAAATATGACAATTTTCTATGACTATGACTTCTATGACTTTTGACAACAGCACTTCCTGTAAGATTTACATTTCCCACATTTT